>NC_037669.1:35720069-36020069 GCF_003255815.1 Theropithecus gelada | reverse complement strand
CCACATTTGGGAAGATCAATCTGCTTTCTTAGTCTACAAATTCAAATGTTAATCTCATCCAGAAACACCCTCACAGACACATCCAGGAATAATGTTTAAACAAATGTCTAAGCACCACTTAGCCCAGTCAGTTAGACAAATAAAATTAATCTCATTCTAAATTTTTTCTTTTGCTTAATTCAGATTGCAGATTCAGACATGATATACAGAATTCTGAGATTGTGTTTTATAATAATCCAAGAAAATAAATATAGGATGATATTTACCAAAATTAAGTAATGAAACATAGTTTTATCTGAATAGCTACAGTGCCTCCTGTTGACTGAAAGAATATGGACTGTCTAAATTTTCATTGCCTCCCAGACAAAGGATCAGTGGAGAAAATTTTACTCTTTATCTCTTTATCAGCCTTCCTATTTTTCTTCTTGATCATATTATTACCTTAAAGGAAAAAATAATTGCTCATTTCACAGTGAAATCAAGTAGAGAAAGAAAAAATTTTAAAGTTCTGTGAGACCAAATTAACCTGCTTCAATAGATCGGTGAGAAAACTGATTATGATCTAATCACAATCCCTCTATAAACTCACAGGTGGTTAGTCCTCGGTGTGACATCTGAGTATGGATTAAAAAATATTTATTGGGATGCTTAAATGTAAGCCTCTAAGACAAGAGACACTAACAAAAGATAATACAAAAGTTCATAGTTAAGTCTACCAAATAGAGAAGGGGCATCAATATATTAGAAATCAGTTTTTGTTTTCACTCTTAAGCATATTTTTAGAACTTACTTGAGTTATGAAGTTTACCCTGCATATTGTATTTATTTTTTAATTTACTGTTTGGATGATAAGAAGAGATGTGTTAAAGAATACAAAATTACAGCTAGATAAGGGAAATAAGTTCTAGCACATTCTATACCACAATAGGATGACTAGGGTTAACAATAATATATCATTTCAAACAGCTAAAAGGAGGTTATTGAACCTTCTCAACACAAAGAAATTACAAATATTTGAGATGATGTATATGTTAACTGTCCTGATCTGATCGCTATACATTAAGTGTATTGAAACATCACATGTAATGAATATGCACAATTATTACATGTCAATTAAAAAAAATTAGAAGAGTGATACAAAATTTACTTTCACATATCTATTATAGTATAACATAGATGCATCATAGATATCATCATTTTTCTAGACCTAGAGGAGAAGAGAAAATGATAGGAGAAATTATAGGGAAATAAGATACCTGGTTTAGATTAGAAAAACATTTCTTGTCCTGTCACAATTCCTCCACTTTCAACACCACTTGGAATAGTAGGTTTTTTTCACCTTCAAGATATTTCAGAGTGGGGACACTCTTATGAATGTGAGATGAGAGGCAAAAAACAAAACAAAACAAAACAAAAAAAACACCAGACTCTCATATATGCATTCATCCATTGAGTAATTATCTAGAAACTTTTTTGTGTAAGGCACTTTGATAGGCAATAGAATTGCAAAAGTTGAGAAGACATGGTTTTGGCCCACTCTTAAAATACTGATGAAAGGCAGGAAAACAAAGACGTAAAATGCTAGCATAAGCTGAGAATCAACTAGGGAAATTGGAGAGAATGAATCACAGAGAAGGGCACATCTGAGATAGATTTTGTATAGTAAGCAGGAGCTTGCCAAACAAGACATTTTAGATAAAAAGGAAAAACCAGAGCTAGAAAAAGAGAGATTGAAGTCTGAACAAAGCATAAAATTCATAGCAAAAACAGTGTAATGTCAAGAGATCGGGCTGGAAAACTAGGTTAAGTGAACTGATATTTTACTGATCTATTTGGATTTTTACAGGTAAAAAGACCACGGACATTTAAATAAGATGAGTACGTGATCAACTTTATGTATGTACATTCTTTTCACTATGAAAGACACATGGAATAGCTGTGGGTAAGGGGATACAGTATCACAGACTAAAACACCAGTTGGAAATCTGTGTAGTGATGCTGGTAACAAATGACAAGGCACTGAACAATGGCAGCGGAAGTGATGATGGAGAGTAGAGGTCAATTTATGAAAATCCCAAAGGTGGTGTGTGCTAAAAGTTTTTTAAAATATTTTTTAAGCAATTAGAAAAAATGTAAAATAATATGTGACTACATAAGACACATGAAGAAGAAGAAGGAAATAAGAATAACTTTGGCCGGGCACGGTGGCTCATGTCTGTAATCCCAGCACTTTGGGAGGCTGAGGCAAGCAGATCACTTGAGGTCAGGAGTTTGAGACCAGCCTGGCCAACATGTTGAAACCCTGTCTCTACTAAAAATGCAAAAAATTAGCCAGGTGTGGTGGTGTGCACCTGTCATCCCAGCTACTCGCGAGGCTGAGGTGGAGGATTGCTTGAACCTGGGAGGCAGAGGTTGCAGTGAGCCAAGATCGTGCCATTGCATGCCAGCCTGAATGACTCTGTACCCCATCCCCCACCCCCCAAAAAAAGAACAATTCTGTGGATACTAGCATAAATTTATAGATGAAATAGAGTTCCATTAACTGATAACAGGGAATTTAGAATAAGAACCAGAGTAAAGTGGAAGATGATGAGTTTCAGCTCAGGACATGTTGAATTTGAGGTACCTTCAAATATCTACATGAAGCAGCTGAGTATGCCGTTTTAGATTTCAATCATATTAAGTGTAATTAAAGCCAAAAGTGTATTAGGAGTGCTCTGTGAGGTCAGGAGAAAAGATAAGTACAATCCTGGAGAAAAACAATGTATAAAAATGTGCATGGAGAAAGAGGAGACAATTATGGAAATTGAGAAATTGTGAGAGAGTTAGGAAGAAAAACAAGAAAATGAAGACACGGTGATGACTTGTGCTGAAAGCTTTGAAGAGGTTACGTAGGACAAATACTTCAGATAAATTCACTGGATGTCACAATCAGTAGACTATCACCATCATTCTAAGAGTGGTCGTGATAGAGCCAGACAAAGGTGACTCATCCTTGAGGGAGACTGGACATTATGAATTAGTCCATATAATTCCTGCTGGTAGGTCAGGTTCCTGCAGAATATTAAGATTTCAACAAAATTTCTGGTGTTGTGTCAAGGGGTCTTGACTGTATATGGCAATAATTAACCCAGGAAAAATAAGGGAACAATTTCAAAAGAACACTTTATTAATCTCCATGTAGATTTAGCTCTTTCCCTCCCTCTATCTGTCCTTTCACTTAATAGTCATATTTTGGGAGTCTTTGTGAGGGAAAATGCCTCTTCTTTAACATAATTTCAAATTCCATAGTAGCCCAGGGACAGAGCGAGTGAGAAGGTGGTATACAACTGCTCTGAGGCTAAAGAGATGGTACTTTTGAATCATAGAGTTCTTCTTAGAATTCAGAATGTGACCTTCATCCTGAAGCATCTGCAGTTCTCTCTTTAATTCAGACTGACTGTGAAATTTCTGAAGGAACTTACATGGTGAATGCAGTAGTACAAGGGGGTGATAGCCTTTGACTTCTTCTCTCTCCCAAATCCAGATACCAGTTACCTCCCTTCGCTTTCATCACCTTACCAGTGTTAGTGCTTTATGTAGGTTGGAGATTGTAGTTGCAATCATTCTTCAGTTTTCTTTGTACAGTTTGAGTGGGCTGAGTTCATTAGAAGAGCTCTCCCAGATGGGCTTTCATTTCAAACTCATCAGCTCTTGCTTTTATTCCCATTTGTCTAAAGTTCTTTTTGATCATCCGGCTCCAACTCCCATTTACGACCTGATTGTTGATCTGTTCAAGAGAAACAGAGCTCCAGCAGAAGGGGGGAAAAATGCTTTGGGGAGAGAAAGAAGAAAAACACACACACATAGGTTGTCACACAAAGATGAAGTCCTCCTCACACCATTGTCCTTTGGAAGATAATGCTGAAGAAAATAAATAATTTTGGAAATAGAAACAACTAGGAGATGAGGTGGGGGAAAGTGTGCGATGGAAAAGCAAACATGGAAGTCATAAAAATTATTACAATTATAATTCTCCATGTGAGAAGTGTCCTGGATTTATTTAGTTATTTATTTATTTATTGAGACAGAGTTTCACTCTTATTGCCAAGGCTGGAGTACAATGGCGCAATCTCAGCTCACCACAACCACAGCCTCCCGGGTTCAAGTGATTCCCCTGCCTCAGCCTCCTGAGTAGCTGGGATTACAGGCATGTGCCACCACGCTCAGCTAATTTTGAAATTTTACTAGACACCTCCATGTTGGTTAGGCTGGTCTCGAACTCCTAATCTCGAGTGATCCTCCTGCCTCAGCCTCCCAAAGTGCTGGGATTACAAATGTGAGCCACCACGCCTGGCCTCCTTGTGATTTATATGCATCCATCAGTGCTCTATCGGCTTCTTGTCATCTGGGGGAGAAGACCACTACATTTCCTTTGCCTGTGATAGATCTGTTTGATTATATCTCCTTCAGTTTGCAGCTTCTGGAGTCCCCTATTTCACATTTATTTCCACAAACTACATTTCAAAAATAAAGACTGCTGGCCAGGTGTGGTGGCTTATGCCTGTAATCCCAGCACTCTGGGAGGCCAAGGTGGGTGGATAACCTGAGGTCATGAGTTTGAGACCAGCCTGACCAACATAGTGAAACCCCATCTTACCTAAAAATACAAAATTAGCCAGATATGGTGGTGGATGCCTGTAATCCCAGCTACTTGTGAGGCTGAGGCAGGAGGCTTGAACCTGGGAGGCCGAGGTTGCAGTGGGCCGAGATCACACCATTGCACTTCAGCCTTGGCAACAAGAACAAAACTGTGTCTAAAAGAAAAAAAAACAAAAAGACTTATTTTGTTCTTCATATGCACCTGCCTTTATCTTTGTCTCTTTTACCTCTACCTCTACCAGGGAAGGCAAACCAGAGAGTAGAGCCATTTTCTAATGGTAGTCCTGAAGACAGTCTCATTACTTACTTACTTACGTGCTTACATACTTATGATGTGTTAACTTTGTTATAACATACATGTTGTATCTATTAATTGTCATGTCTTAGAGGGCATAATTGGATCTGAATTATGTCTAGATGCATGTAATGTAATGATGAGTCATATTATAATGTGGTTCAGCTCCAATGATAACATTTACATAATGGTATATATGACAAGACTATAAAGTAAGGGGCTGGGTTTTCAAGTGAGCCTTGTGGAAAACAGTCCCCTGACTTTACAGCCATGCCTCATACATCACAATGCTCATCCCAAGTGCATTGTGGTTTATTGCAAGCACTTTTCTTTTTCCTTACTACTGGAATGAGATAAAGTATAAACCCTATATGGAAAAGACCATATTTTTTTCTATCTAGAACTTAGCATGCTTTTGATATTTGTAATGATGCAGAGGTAACACAATTTTCTTCAAATAGCTGTGGAATTATTTTTAATTGCATAGTGAGTAAAGTTTTTAACTACAAATCTGAGCTACAATTCCAAGACTAATTTTACTCTTTCAAAGGTACAACCAAAGGCAGTTTTTTCTCTTTCCAAATGAGAGGTATTTTTCACAGAGAACAAAGCCTCAGAGAGAGAATCAAAACAAAAGCAAAATTTAAAGTTGTTTCTCATCCTCTCTCAACTGTATAGGGAGGAAAGAGGAGAATTTGTAGTTCAAAAGAGAGGAAAAAGTTGTAGATTCTTGCTACTTTAGTGAGCATATAATTGCCACTCAGTCACTGAGGAGACAGAACAGGCCTTGTTCTTGCAACCTGAGAGTCCTCAAAGCATAGGGTGTGCTTCATCCAATTCAGGAGGAACCCTAGTTCAGCCAGAAGACCTCAGGGGATCACAAAGCACAGCATGGGCCTCTATTTCAGCTACCCTAGAGAAACAGGCATGTATGAGTTCTGATGAAACTAAGTGGATCTGGTTGAAAGTGGTGACACAATTAAGGCCTGTGCTGTCTATGCACAGGGATCCCAAAAATCCTTTGAAAGTGTTCCAAAGATGGCATGAGATCCTCAGTTTACACCATTGCACTATAACCATGCTGCATCATCCTGCTCTTGATTTAAATTCTGTGGGCTGTAAGAGGCCGCTTGCTAACCAGAGGGACCAAGGGGCTGTCAGATGCAAGACAGCCCAAGCCCCTAAAAGGGAGTTTCCCTGAAAATGCCTATTAATAAGCAAGGATTAGATTGAGTCACAATATCCGGGAGCTGCTGGATTCATCCCCAAAATGAGGTTTCTACAGAATGAATGACAAAGATTTGAATTATGGAAGGATATGGAAACAAAAATGCATCAGGATCTTCCAGAGCTCTCTGTGTACTCCAAATATATCCTGTTAAATAGTCACAACAATCTGAGGAAGTAGTTACTACTCCTGTCTTGCAGAAGAAAAACCCTGAAGCTCTTCAAAAATATTGGACACATTAGGTCCAGGCACTGCTCTATATGTTTTTTTTTAAAAAACCTTTTAAACATTACTAGTGCCAAACGAGGTAGATACTATGATCATCTTCATTTTATAGCTTAGGAAACACATGCACAGAGAGGATAAACAAATGTCCCAAAACCACAGAGCAAGTATGTGGTGAAGCTAGAATTTAGAGCAGAAAATTGGCTTTGCAGCCTGAAGCCATCACCACCTCACCATGCTGCCTTTCTTTGCTAAATAACTGGCCTAAAGCTACTAAACTACTGAACCCATAACTTTTCCACTTCACCACTTACAAAATAAGGAAGAATTTTGAGTTGTGATGTGATTAAGAAGAGAATGATTTATTTTTCTGACATGATCCAGACTCTTGGAAAGATCCTAGAAGAGCTGTTTCCAACCACTTATAAATGTTCCTGGGATTGACTCTAACTCCAGCTGTGACTGGGACAGAAATCAGTTCTCTCCTGGTCTCAGTCTCAATATTTATCTCTTTTTGGAATTTATGTCTTATTTTTCCCATTTATTTCTTCTATGTGAATGTAGAGACAGCACAGTTCATGTGACAAGAATAGGAATAAAGATGGTCCTAGAAGACACAGTTTGTGGAGACACACTCAGGGCTTAATTGGGTGGTCCTGTTTCTTTTCCATCCACTCTTCTCTTAACCTCTACCATCTACATGGATATGCAACTACGCTTCTTCAAAAAGGTGATTCTGAAATGTAGTCATGCATGTATCATATATAACGATGCATGTATGGCTGGACAAGGTGTTCTTTAGTGATAGTAAGAGACAAAAAGCATGTCTATGGAGGCCTTTTCATTGCTCCAGGAATTGCACACCTTATCTATGTTTTGCCATTTGCCACGGTGAACTTTTTGCACTTTCAGGTGATGATCATTATAGTAAGTGGTAGCCTAATCACAGAAAGGGTGCTTTCACAGTAAAGCACATGTGAATAACTAATGAAAGTTTGGCATTTAGAGAAATACGTGATTTATCTGAGAGTCTAGGTAATATATATTTAGTGGGTTTCATCATACTACAAAATATAAAGAGATTAATTTTTTCAATGTGACCTAGAGAAATCAATGTTTTTCCTTTAGTTATCTCTCTTATATGACTGGGTTTTTTTGTTTGTTTGTTTGTTTGTTTGTCCTTTACAATGAGATACTATGAATATAAGCATATATATAGCTTTGCATTTTATGAAATGTTTCTATCTACATCACCTCATTTGATTTAAAGAACTAACCTGAGAATGGTTCTAAGGGGTTGAACAGGTATCATTAGCCCCATCTTACTTACGAAGAAACTAAGATAAAGAAAAGTTAAATGACTTATCTGTGTTCCAATAGTAAATAGGCTGCAAGGCCAGAACTAAAATGAGCCTCTTCAGGAGCTAAACTGTTTGTTTTTTACACTAGCACTCCATTAGCAGTATACAGATTTCTGAATCATTGTGGCCAGCAATATATTTACATGAATCTAGTTCCTGTGGGTTTACTACCTCTGTATTCTACTACCAGGGTGTTCTTACTCTGCCCTGACCATCCATTACTACTTCCATGTGTGTGCATGTACACATATGCATGTAACCATTTGTACATGAATGTGTGCAAAGAAGCAAAGGTGAGGGGAGATAATCTGATCATGCAGATGCTGTCATAGTGTTAACTGGTCTACAATTTGGTATAAATCTAGAGAAGTCAACCATTAGCAAACTAACATTAGGGTCTGGGTCAAGTGGATGAAGATGAGGAGAAGAGACATGCACAACAGCAAGAGAATGATGCCAAGAGAGCAAACAGGGGTCCAACCAGAGGCCAAGTGTGAAAAGAACTAAAGCTAGGAGCAAGGAAGTTAAGGAGTTGAAGGTTTTAGTTGCAGCAGAGGCTAACAGGGCTCCTGAGTGTCAGCAGTGAATTCCCACAGTTCTTTTTTTATTTCTAATTGACTCTAATCTTAGAAAATGGTAATGAAGCAAAAAGATGATCCAAAATGATTGATGATTTAAAATTCCTTAAATTTGGTTTTTAACTAACTTGGTATTTATTTTTTTGATGTGTTTGCATAGTTGTTGGAATTCATCATACTTAAAATAATGTTATAAAACCAGACTAAGGACTTCTGACTCAGGAGAATCTGGGATATTTTCATACTTTATTCCATTCTCTGCTTAGAATTTTTCTGATTCCACATTTTAATGCTGGGAATATATAGCATCACTTCCCAGACCAATTATCTTTCCTTCTAGAGTGAAGTGATTCTATGATAGTTTTGCTGATTCACTAAGGGTTTTATTTGTAGGATTGAAGTTATAAGGCAAACAGCATCAAAATAACATTCTTAAAGACATCCTTCCCATCCACATCTTGAATCTTTCCACATCTTACAAAAGAGGGAGATTCACAAATGTGAAAAATAATAAAGGTCAATGAAAAAGTTTTCTGATGAACAAAGACTAATTTTTTTTAAAAAATCAATTTTCTCCAACTGATTCTCCTTTACCTATCCTGGGTGTTAGGAAACAATTACATCATTTTATGATTATGAAACTAAAAACAACAAAAGGGGCATGATTAACTACTAACTTATAGCCATTAAGTATTAACTTATAACCAGAGCCTCACTAGGCCTCACTGTTGTGCCTTTGTCATGAACTTTGCTGCTGACAATTAAGTATGTGTAAATTAAAAAGCATGAGCCTATGAAAACACACTACTGCACTTTAGATATTTGTCCTGTGCTTCTGGATATGTAAACCAAGAGAAAGACATCTGTATCTGGGTATTTCAACCTCGATCCTGTCAACATTTTGGATAAGATACATCTTTGTGATGGGGGCTGTCCACGGCATTGTAGGACATTTATCAGCACCCCTGGCCTCTCCCTACTAGAAACCAATAGCAACACCCCCTCCCTAGTTGTGACAACCAAAAAATGCCTCCAGATATTGCCAGTGTCATCTAGGGGCACAAATTGCCTTCACTTTGGAACTACTTATCTAACTATTCTTTCTTAAGAAACAAATAGATTTCTCTTACCCATCCAGTTACACTGCTCCCAGACTCTGCAACGTATAAATATGAGTATAGATAACTGGTAAGAGATTATATAAAATGTATTTATTGTTATCAGTGAATAAATACCAGATTATACTCTTAAGAAAAGAAGGAAATTTATGCAAGGCCAAGTCTAGATAAATTTGAATCCTAAGTTGGCATGTTTTTTAGCAGTTATTAATGCTTGTTAAATATGAAATGTGTCCAGCAGCAATTGAACAGGCTTAATATCTGGTAGATACGTATCAATTACATCATAGATATCTTGTCAGTACATATGCTATTAAGTAATCTGTTGGTACAAACTGATTTTAGCATTTCTTTTCTACCTCCAGTTATATTCATTTTTAAGCAGTATAAACCCCACTCTTGTGCAATGTTACTAGAATTGTCAATGTACCTGTTTGTGTAAGTCTGCATAACAGACTTGGTATAAAGTGTTTGAAGAAATTCAATGCTGAAGATTTGTATGGGTTGGCCGGGCGCGGTGGCTCAAGCCTGTAATCCCAGCACTTTGGGAGGCCGAGACGGGCGGATCACGAGGTCAGGAGATCGAGACCATCCTGGCTAACATGGTGAAACCCCGTCTCTACTAAAAAATACAAAAAACTAGCCGGGCGCGGTGGCGGGCGCCTGTAGTCCCAGCTACTCGGAAGGCTGAGGCAGGAGAATGGCGTGAACCCGGGAGGCGGAGCTTGCAGTGAGCAGAGATCCGGCCACTGCACTCCAGCCTGGGCGGCAGAGCAAGACTCCGTCTCCATACAAAAAAAAAAAAAAAAAAAAAAAAAAAAAAAAGATTTGTATGGGTGCATTGATTTTTTGTGACAGTTTTATGGAATCAAATATACTAAACAAAGAAGATAAAGAATTGTGTACTTACCTTTCCTAACTTTTTTTTAGAGATGATTTTTTAAAAATCATAGGTTTACAGTTCAGGTAGGTAACCCATCTGATATTCAAGGGTTCATGATTAACGCAAGCAACCTACTAAGCACTTAGTTAGGATATGATACTTTTTTTCAGTTTTTCACATACAATATAGATCTTCTAGTTCCGAGAGATGATCTTTCTTTGTAGTGGACATGGGAACACATTTTTTCTCTCCTTTACTTTCATTTTAATACCACACTCAATAATTCTTTTAAAATTTCCCTTTATATCTGATAACTTTAATTATTTCTTAAAAAATATTAAAGTAGTAATCCATCTTTACTGTGCCTATTAGATAATTAATGAATATTTTATAATTGACCTAATGCAATTTGTTAAATTCATCTTGTTTATTCCACATTTCAGCAAGTATCTACTATGCACGTGGTATTTATGCTGCTAGGCTCAGTGAGGGCTCCAGAGGTGAATTACAAGAAGGTCACTGTCTTAATAAGCTTATGAGAAAAGATGAGTGCAAATAACTCTTTTTTTTTTTTTTTTTTTTTTTTTTTTTTTTNCCACCCAACTTGGATATAATTTGTTATCTTTTCTTTTTTTTTTTTGAGATGGAGTCTTACTGTGTCGCCCAGGCTGGAGTGCAGTGGCCGGATCTCAGCTCACTGCAAGCTCCGCCTCCCGGGTTCACGCCATTCTCCTGCCTCAGCCTCCCAAGTAGCTGGGACTACAGGCGCCCGCCACCTCACCCGGCTAGTTTTTTGTATTTTTTAGTAGAGACGAGGTTTCACCGTGTTAGCCAGGATGGTCTCGATCTCCTGACCTCGTGATCCGCCCGTCTCGGCCTCCCAAAGTGCTGGGATTACAGGCTTGAGCCACCGCGCCCGGCCCGAGTGCAAATAACTCTAATGCGATGTGGAGTATGATAAGGTCATAAAAAGAAAGTTTTAAGAAGGTTACACTGACAAGAGAAGATTTTCTGGAGAGGTGGCATTTTGTAGCATATGTCCATGTCCTCAGCTGCCTTCCATAAAACCCACCCAAAGTGGAAGGATAGTCTCTGATCTTCTCCTCGTGGCACTAACACTCACTGTCATTAGGGTCCAGTTCTTTCTTTTTTTTTTTTTTTTTGAGACTGAGTCTGGCTCTGTCGCCCAGGCTGGAGTGCAGTGGCCGGATCTCAGCTCACTGCAAGCTCCGCCTCCCGGGTTTACGCCATTCTCCGGCCTCAGCCTCCCGAGTAGCTGGGACCACAGGCGCCCGCCACTTCGCCCGGCTAGTTTTTTGTATTTTTTAGTAGAGACGGGGTTTCACCGTGTTAGCCAGGATGGTCTCGATCTCCTGACCTCGTGATCCACCCGTCTCGGCCTCCCAAAGTGCTGGGATTACAGGCTTGAGCCACCGCGCCCGGCCGGGTCCAGTTCTTTCTAAACCTGGGAATTATTTGCAACATAATGTGTTCCTCAAGACAACATTCTATTAAAACAACACATAACACTAACAAGTTTTTGAAATACATCTCTTCATCTTCCTGCTTTAGCCCAGGCTGATTTTGGAGATAAAATCATTAAGTACAAAGTTTAGAACTAAACTGCAGCAACATTCTAGGTAGGTGATAATTCATTATTATCATATTATAATAGCATGGCCCAAGAATTCTCATTTACTCCACAAGCCTGCCTGATGCACAGTTGAGCCAGCATACCTCTGAGATGCAAGCCCATGATGCTTATTGGTGAGTCAGTGAATGCTGGGAACCTGGGTCTGTATTTATATCAGCATTTCTTATTTCCAGATAGCCGGGTGGTCTGTCATTACACTGTATGACTAGTTATTATCTCTTAATAAACATAGACCCTACAAATTGAAACTACTGATTTTGGTTTACTATATTTTCTCTTTTCTTTTCTTTTCTTTCCTTTTTTACAAGGTCTCACTCTGGCCAGGCTGGAGTGCAGTGATGTGATCATAGCTCACTGCAGCCTCGAACTCCTGAGTTCAAGTGGTCGTCCTACCTCCAGCCTCCCAAAGAGCTGGGATTACAGGCATGCGCCACCGTGCCTGGTCCTACCATCTTTTTTTATGTGTACTTTTTATGATAAAAAATAGTTGCCACCTTAAATTAAGATTTTGAAATTAAGAAAATATTTAGTTCTGGAATTGCATTATTCCTTTACTCATTTTTTATTAAGAAAGTTTTAGTCACATTATAGAAGGATCATTTTCTAGTTTACAGAGCTAATACATTTATTTTGCAGCTATTGAGTATATAAAAAGGAACCCTGAAAGATCTGGAGAAGTGGTTTCGTTTTTAAAAACACTATACTGTATTGTGTTCTGGTGCTTGGAGTTTGACTAACCATCTGAGTTAGTAAAAAGTATATGTGTATTCTAATATACTATTCACTTGTTTGTCAGTAAAAGATGAATTTTAAAAATAAATATGGATAAAACCCAAAGCAAAAATAAGGTGCTATGTAAATTGTCATAACAAAATTTCCACATAATACATTGTTTAATTAGATGCACTTTTATGTATCTGGCAATTTTGCTGAAATAGTCAATTCTCTAGGTAAGATGGAGCTGAACACCCTCAAATAATAATTTAGAATAATAATCTGTATGATTTTAACTTTTCCATGAATGAAAATTGCTAAAATGTCAAAGGACCATAAAGACCCGACTTATAAATTTTACCTTATGTTGTTAAAGAAATCTGTCCAATTTATTTGTGGATGCTATAGGACTAGGGATGGGGACGTGGAATATAGGTTACCAAATGTCCTGTGTCTGCATGTGTAACCCAGTTAGTTCGCAGGACAGACATTTATCAAATGCCTTTTTTATCCCAGATTAGTTATTGGTGGTATCCAAATGAGCAAGGTAAAAATTTGCTATTTTTATTGGATTCACAGGCCATATTTATGTAGTCTATATTATATAGTACTTTTTCTTTCAAAGTGAACAGATTGGAGCCATATTTGGGGCTAAGAGGCATTCAGAATACATCTATAATGTAGCAAATCTGGCCGTAAGCTGTGCAGATGAGAAACATGCACAAGGAAAAATGATAGAAGATTTAAAACACATTTACATAGGTAAATTTCTATCCTTCTTAGTAGAATAGAAAAAACATGGTAAATCTACATTCAACAATTTCTTAATGGTCTAGAGTAAGACAGCAAACATCCTATTAATTAATTCATCAATGATTTTACATTCAGAGATGCTGCAAACATCACCAAGAACAGAGAAATGATGCCACAAGAGAGGAGAACAGCAAAAGTAAAACTGAGTCTGGAATGAGGCAGCAAGCATTCATGAAGTTAAGTTGGTGCTCATGATAAAAGGCCTCTAAATTATTAAACACATAAATTATACTCAATAATATATGCATGACAGAGAAGCGCATACTGGGAAATGGAGATATTAAATGATACCTAAATCTAGTTATGTTTATGAAAACAAATAGGTAAAGAAGAAAAGTAAGACCTGTGTATCTTGGCACCTAACTTATTAAGTCAAATTCTTACTCTAGGGTCAGGCATGGTGACTTATGACCATAATCCCAGTGCTTAGGGAGGCCAAGTTGGGTAGATCACTTGAGACTAGCCTGGACAACATAGCAATAACCCCATCTCTAAATTTTTTTTTTTTTAATTAGCTAGTCCTGCTGACATGCACCTATAATCCTAGCTATCTAGGAGGCTGAGTCAGGAGGATTGCTTGAGCCCAGTAGTTTGAGGCTGCAGTGAGCTATGACCAGGCCACTGCTCTCTAGTCTTGGTGACCCAACAAGACCTGTCTCAAAAAAAAAAAAAAAAAAATTCTTCCTCTAAATAACATATACAATTCATTTAAAATTAGTAGGATAAGGAGGTCTTTGTATTACACCATAGATGGAGTATGTAAAAAGACTTAGCTTTTCTCTTTCTTATAAGAGACACAGTTGGCCTTTATATTCCCATGTGGACAGCCTAGGGGTTATGCATCAATTTTCTGTCTATGTTTAGTTGTTTTGACCTGAGAGAAAAACTGGATTTTATTTGGTTTAGAAAATACAGGGGAACAGGGTGTCTTAATTGTCCTGCTGTGGTGCTTGTGGCTCTTTCTGTTCATTCCCTCCTGCCCCCGAGTGTTGAGCAGCTGGCTTTGCAGCTGTGAACAGGGTTTGGGACATCTCCCTATGGGGTAGACATAAATCTTGCCACAGGGATGCAGACAGAAGGTTTTGTTTCTGTTTTTGTTTTCTGCTAGATTCTTCCATTGCAAGACCCTTGCTGGAACTGAAGGAGAAAACCATACTCCCCAAAAAGTATTTATCCCTCCTTCACTAAATCATGTTCTTTGCCCCTTTCTTTCAAATTTCAGAAAGAGACCCTTTTACATTTTTTAAAGCAGTCATTCAAATAAGCGTTATTCCTTTACCCTTTTTGATATATTGGTCAATGAACGACAAAATTGTCTTCTTCATCTTTGTTAAAGATTGCCTGCATTCAGTATGACCAGAAATGCTGTTAGCAACCTAACTTGCCATCAAACAAGCTTCTGCCTTCAGCAGCTGGAACCAAACTTATGCCAGATGATGTTTGCTTTGATTTCCTTGTCATAACACCTATCCCCTTATGCTTGGATCTGCTCACACAATTTTTACTCCTGGAAGTGGGCATTCCAAACTTGTAAAGATTAGAAGTAAACTCAGAAGTCTAGTCTAATTCCTATAATGGTGGAGTATAACTTTAATCTATCATTACACAATACTATAGGAAATACTTACAAAAGAGTAAACACAGGGCCGGGCACGGTGGCTGACACCTGTAATCCCAGCACTTTGGGAGGCCGAGATGGGTAGATCACGAGGTCAAGAGAGCCAGACCATCCTGGCTAACACGGTGAAACTCCGTCTCTACTAAAAATACAAAAAAACTAGCCGGGTGTGGTGGCGGGCGCCTGTAGTCCCAGCTACTCGGGAGGCTGAGGCAGGAGAATAGCGTGAACCCGGGAGGCGGAGCTTGCAGTGAGCCGAGATCGCGCCACTGCACTCCAGCCTGGGCGACAGAGCGAGACTCGTCTCAAAAAAAAAAAAAAAAAAAAGTAAACACAGTTCAAGATGGAGTAAAAGTGCTATGATATCAATTGTTTAATTCTCAAAATTACTTAAAAAGACGGAGTTCTGAGTGAGTGGCCTTTTCCTAAACAAGAAGATAATGGGAAGTCAATACTAATTTAACTTTGCCTTCATTACTCATACGCTGATTGTTTATTGCTGAACTGAGTCTAATATGATGACATCCATCCACTGGATGGTAATTACATCTTAAATGAAATAGTGAAAATTTAAGGACTCCAAGAATGGCATGGCAGTAATTCATTCGGCATATAATTATTTTTCTTGTTTGGACTTGTTGAGTCTGATCACCTAGAAAAGAAACACAGAAACAGTTGTTGTTAAGGCACTAATATTGTTACTCTGCTCTGTCAGGTGCGTTGTAGAAGACAAGAACTCAAAGGTGGCCTGGTTGAACCGTTCTGGCATCATTTTTGCTGGACATGACAAGTGGTCTCTGGACCCACGGGTTGAGCTGGAGAAACGCCATTCTCTGGAATACAGCCTCCGAATCCAGAAGGTGGATGTCTATGATGAGGGTTCCTACACTTGCTCAGTTCAGACACAGCATGAGCCCAAGACCTCCCAAGTTTACTTGATCGTACAAGGTAAGGAAAGTGTGGGATAGAAGGGTGGTAAGAAAGAGGTGGGAGTTGCAGAATAATAATGTACAAAATATTTGCAGAACCCTTTCTGAAAGGAAATATTCCCAAAGATACTATTGGACTTAAGTATTAATTTTCTGTCTAAAAAGAGACTTAAAATGAGAGGACCAAAAACAATATAGAGAGTGTACTTTGTTACTGAGGCCAGTAACATTAGTGAGAATGTTTTCACCTAGCCCTGAGTGTGAAAACCCACAGCAAAAGCCACAGCTGTTGGAACAATGTAAATCAGGGATACCAGAACACACAGAATGCTTAGAGCCATATGAAGTACACTTTTCCACCCTCTTAGGTACCAGATGCTCTGTTGAGTTTAAGAAAGTTTGGGTTTATCTGTCCTCACCCTGAAGATTATCAATAATTATCTTTTTTGTGATAGCAAAGTTCTTCTGGAAAAATAAAATTTTCCAGCAGACTTATGTTTTCAGCTGTTCGGGTTTCTATGTGGTTTGTATCTCTACTTAATGACAAGTTACTGGTGATCAAATCCAGTGACCAGGATCTGCAAAATAATTGGGGACAATTTGCTTCTAGATTGGTGGTTCCAAGGGCACATCTGAGTCATAGTTTTACAGGATAAGAACCTTAAATGGCATCCACATACCCCCAAACTATTGCTGTGTTGGGTTTCTTTTCCCGTAATTGCAGAATGAGAACAAAATTGATCAGCTGCACAATTTTATTGCAAGTGAAGTCCAGACACCAGCGTTTTCAATGTATCTATCAGGAAAGATCTAAGCACTAACAAACATTAGGGCTGTGTTCATGTATTCTTGATTTATAATTTTATGTAAATGTAATGCAAATTAGGCATGGCCCTAGGGCTCCTGTCAAGGTTCTGATGCAGTCAGTGGTGTGGCAAAGTTTGACTGTAGCTTCTATTAATGTGTTATGGAATTGATTATTGCAGTGTTTAAATTATTGCTGTCCAAACTCCTCTGATTAATAGATTGAAACTGGAATAAAATACATCAGAGACTGCCTGGTGCAGGGGTGCTTTAGTCATGTGACCTCTCTTTTGGTTCCTTTGCAATGGCTGATAGCTTCATTTTATTGCTTGTAAAAGGCATGTCTACTAGCTTGCAAAGTTCCAATCACAGTCAAAGCATAGGATGCTTTTCTTGTAGCTTAGTAGAGAGTATTTAAGCTCCATTACAAGAGAGACACCAGGGTATGGATCTTAGGCAACCTATTTACATTTGTAAACAAAATAGAAATACGTAAATATGCCAATGGGTTAATTTACCAACTCCCTCAAAACAAATACAAGCACACATTTATTCACACACACACACATCAAAACAAAAGAAAAAATTATACTAAAATCAATGGCAGAAGGAGGAGAGATAACTAGTTTACTTAGGACCCCTTAGAACAGATTTTACCTACTGACCAGTTATTGAGATTATCTCGTGATTTTTCTTCTTTGATTTTTAATGTAAGATTGTTTATTCATATATTTCTTTTTTTTTTTTTTTTTTTTTTGGAGACGGAGTCTCGCTCTGTCACCCAAGCTGGAGTGCAGTGGCTGGATCTCAGCTCACTGCAAGCTCCGCCTCCCGGGTCTATGCCATTCTCCTGCCTCAGCCTCCCAAGTAGCTGGGACTACTGGCGCCCGCCACCTCGCCCGGCTAGTTTTTTGTATTTTTTAGTAGAGACGGGGTTTCACTGTGTTAGCCAGGATGGTCTCGATCTCCTGACCTCGTGATCCGCCTGTCTCGGCCTCCCAAAGTGCTGGGATTACAGGCTTGAGCCACCGCGCCCGGCTCATATATTTCTTTATAATGGGTTATGCTTGAAAAAAACTGCTTGATTATATTATGATATTTCTACACAATTTTAGTAGCTTTATGGCCTTTGATGTCACTAAAAGGCCGCTAGAGACCATAACTAAAAATTGTGTATTGTCCTATACTGAATACATTTGACAATCTGAGCACTATATCCTTTGGTTTCTAGATGAGCAAACAGAAGTTAAATTTACGTTATACTTGCTCAAGGTCACAAGACAGTTCAGAGAATAGTTGAGTGCCAAGCAGATCTGGAAATCGAAAGCACTTTCCACTGGAATGGAGTTTTTTGGGTTTTTTTTTGGTTTTTTTTTCTTTTTTTGGCCATGATTTTAAAGACTAATTTAAGGATTCATAGTTAAGAATTTATATTTCAGTCTGAACTCTTAGCACCAAATGCCCAATGTTCCTCTTTTTTTTTTTTCTTATTTATCTTTTTACTCTTAAGCTACAAACATGAGCATCTCACAAGGGTTAAAACTAAAATTATGTTAGATACTACTGCATGTACCTTCCTGACATGGCAGTGCCAATGAAATTAAATTTAACTTAAGGGATGGAGAAGTGCCAAGTACTGTTTATCTACTATCTCATTTAATTCTAATAATACTACTTTTAGGTAGATGTTTACCCCTTTATTTTATATATATGCAAAAGTTTAAAGTTCAGAGACAGGAAGGAGCCTGCCAAAGGCTCTCTGTTGGCTTAGGACAGGGTTTCAAACCTGTTTGTCTGTTTCAAGATATTATTGTATTTTATTCTCAGCCACATTGTTTTGACAGAAAAAATCAACAACAAAGCTTGTACTTACAAGGGGGATAAAGAAAGCATGGTCTCCTCCTTAAGCCTGAGTCGCCAAGGGAAATTTTTGGACAATTACATACATATTAGATAATTTGATCTCAAGCACCAGATGGCTGAATCACTTCTCCTTGGGGCATTCAGCCTTGTGGCTATCAGAGGTTCCATCCAGTCACACTGTTCCCATTTATTTCTATTCCATTCTTCAACTCTATACAGTTGTCACCACATCAAAGATATTACTTGTAGGAATGGCTGACCTCTCCCTTTTCCCTAACCTCACAGCACCTTTCTTTAGAGTCTAAGATACTTTTAATTTTTTACATCCTGCCATGATCACCCTCCATGGTTTCTGCAAATTCAGTTCAACTAATGATTATGTAAATACTGTATTCCCTCTCCTTACACAATGGTGAAGCCACCTTGAGCTCAAAGGTGCTACAAGATATCACTAAAGAATAGCAGTTTAGAAGGTGGGTTCTGCAGAGTTGCATTGCTTGATTCAAATCTGCTTTTATTCTTGCTATTTAAATACACTTTGGGGATAAACCACTTAATTTCTCTGAGGTTCAGCTTTGTCATATGAAAAATATAAATAAAACTAACATTTTAAGTCCTCCTAAATTTATCGTAAGGATTAAATTAGATGATCTATGTAAACCTCTAATCCAGTGTCTGGAGATCATGTTTTCTCACCCACTAGGTTGATGATGATGTTGATAACAATGCTGTGGATGATGATGACGAATACCATGATGTTGCTGGTACTTCAGTACCTCCATAAAGCTCACTCCTGTCCTGGGGTGTTGCCCAGAATCTAACAGATGCTTTCACTCGTTGCCTATTATCCTTGCAGTAGGCTCTTTCAGTTTTTATTTTGGGTGCCTCTAGCCCATTTTTTCAGCTGTCCTTTTCCTTAGCATCCAGTCTTCAGCTTTACTTCCTTCAGATTCTAGAGAGCTTCTTTTTTAAAAATTTATTTTAGGTTTGAAGGTACATAGATAAACACATGTCAGAGGGGTTTATTGTACATACTGTTACATCACCCAGGTATTAAGCTCAGTACCCAATAGTTATCTTTTCTTATCCTCTCTCTCCTCTCACCCTCCACCCTCAAATAAACCTGTGTCTGTTATTTCCTTCTATGTGTTCATAAGTTCTTATCATTTAGCTCCCACTTATAAGTGAGAACATGTAGTATTTGGTTTTCTGTTCCTGCATTAGTTCACTAAGGATGATAGCCTACAGCCCCACCTATGTTCCCACAAAAGACATGATCTTGTTCTTTTTTATGGCTGCATAATATTTCATGTTGTACATATATCACATGTTCTTTATCCAGTCTGTCATTGATAGGCATTTAGTTTGATTCCATGTTTTTGCTATTGTGAACAGTGCTGCAATGAACATCTGCAGAATTCTACCATAGAGAGCTTCTTAAACTAGCATTTCTAGGTGTGGTTCTTGTATAGCCTGCAGCAAAGTTAACATTTTGGTTTTAAATGCAGATTCTGGATAACCACATCCAGAACAATGGAAGTATAATTTCTAAAAATGGGACTTAAACTTCTAAATCATTATGCTTTGCAGGTGATTCAGATGCACACACACAAAAACTCAAGAACTACTACTCTAAGGATCTAAGCAATCAGTGAGAGGGATTTACTGCTCCCTACCTGCTTATTTTCTTGTATGACATTGAATCAAATTATCTATAAAACTCTACAGAGCAGGTACTAGAGCCTTATAATAGTAAATAATATAAAATATCTGTGGACTCATCAAAATCATAGATTAATCTCATGTGCTTGAGCCCTGGGAATACCGGCTCCAAAAACTAGGGTATTTGTTTTAAATGTTACATTAAAAACCTTCATGTGTGTATGAATACAAAGGAAATGCTGACATGACAATATTTTAAAAATGAGAATCTTATTTTTAAATATCCCATTCACCATACTTTACAACCCATCTTTTATCATATTTTCAATTTCCGTACTGCCTAATTGTTAAGTTGGTACAAATAACAGAGTGGTCATTTTTATGTTGAATCTTTTGCTCCCATTTTCATGCTATTCTAATTTGGTTAATGTTGTTTTCAAAATGGCCTAATCTGCAAATACTAAAATTGGAGATAATTTTTTTTTAGCATTTTGAAGTTTTAAATATTTTTTCTAAATAAAGACTTAAATTTCACTGTAGTGCTAAATAGAATCCCATACATTTTTCTCAGCACTGTGATTCAAATCACACACATGGCTTGTCGGACTTTATCCATTAGTTGCCAGGAAATTTATTGCATAATTACTTTATATAAAATAATATAATTGTGAAAAAATATGAGAGTAGGACTCCTTATTAGACCAACATGCTTGGTGTGTATTTTTTAAAATCTCCACATTTAAAAAGCTTCATTTCCTATATCTCATTAATCCTAGAATATCTATAAATACATAATGACTTAAAATTATAATGTCTCTAGATGCCCTTTAAATTTAATAATTGAAAACTTAAATATTAGGAAACCCAACGTCTTTTTTTTTTTTTTTTTGAGACAGAATCTCACTGTGTCGCCAGTCTCGGGTGCAGTGGCACCATGTTGGCTCACTGCAACCTCCACTTTCTGGATTCAAGCAATTCTCCTGCCTCTGCCTCCCAAGTAGCTGAGACTACAGGTGCGCACCACCACACCTGGCTAACTTTTAGGAGAGATGAGGTTTCATCATGTTGGCCAGGATGGTCTCCATCTCTTGACCTTGTGATCCACCTACCTTGGCCTCCCAAAGTGCTGGGATTATAGGCATGAGCCACCACGCTGGCCCTCAATTTACACTTTTAATGATTACTCTAGAGCTTATTGTTTCTAGGATTTAAATTTTTAGAAGCAAGTTTTACAATTCTGTTAACCACTCTGAATGCTGACCAAAATCTGTTACCCAGAACTCTAAGACGGTATCTCGTTTTTCTCTCAGAATCGCTCTCCTTTCCTTCTGTTACTTTCTTCTTTCTTCCTTCACTCCCACACTTCTTCCTTCCCTTTTGTAATAAATATCATGTTGCATTGATTATTCTTTCAACGACTGTACATTGCCTATAAAATTTTTTTCAAAAGTTTTGCCTATAGCTCCTTTTTAAAATTTAAGGCATTCTAATAAAATAAGAATTGGAAGTCTTAGATTTGTTCTTAGTATTAATTTTGTTGACTATTGAGAATCTTAGTGATTAACTGGAATTTTCTCATTTGAATTTTACATGCTGAAGTCTACTAATTTTTCTACTCTTCAGCTTAATTTTTGAGACAATAGGCTCTTGATTGACTGTATAATCGGTCAGGTTCAGACTTGAAAGCCTTAACTATTCACGTCAGCAACCAGACAGCTAATGAAAGGGAAGAACTGAAACTTTTTAGTTAAGATGGTTAGCAATGTTACCTCATGCAGTTTTAACTTGATATGCTTCCCTGTAGAAAGGATTTCAAGTTTTGTCTAAACCAATCCCATCCAAGCATACCAAGCATAATTAATTACTGTCTACAAACCCTTTTTATATAGCTGTAGTCCATCTTTTAGTTATTAAGTTATATAACCTGTATACATCCACATACTTTCTAATCTAAACTGCTTTTGTTCTTCTTCAAAGGAGAAAAAATAAGGGAAAATAAAAAAAGTTATCTTAGTACCAATAGTGGCACGAGAGTTGGGTCAGGATAAAAATCTAGACTTCATGAAAGAAAAAAGAAGTTTCTTGAAGACAGAGATGAACTAATATTTAACTATATTCAAATATTGAATCATTGAATCTATGAAGATTTTAATACCTTATGGGGAAAATTTTGAGAGTTATTAGGAAGATGTGGAGGTAGAGATTTATTTCTTATCGTATCTGCCTCTGCTAAATATTGTAACTACATCCAGTCTATGGCAAGTTATTTTTACTTGGATTTACACAATATCATATGTGGCTATTCACACATGATCTGGCTTTTACACAGATATTTAAACTTAAGTATTAAAATAAGGATATCTACTCTTTCAAATATGTTTAAATAGTACCATAAACCACTATAAATTATCGTTATCTGTACATTTATGTTTTCTACAAATTACCTTAAAAATGTACTCTTAAAAATATTAAAGGCAATTTTTTGAATTTATGTATTTAAACAGCCAAGAAAGATGACATATATATGTATATATTCAATATATAGCTATTTCTATTGTTTTCAGTTTGCTACAAATAGGCAATTTTTTTTGACAAAACTCTTCTGTATGACATGGGTTGTCTTTATAATGTTTCCAGTCCTAGGTCTGCCTGAGTGAAAAACAAATTAAGTGTACAAAACACAATAAGGCTTCTTTCATTTTTTTTTTCTTTTTCTTTCTTTTTTTTTTTGAGATGGAGTCTCGCTCTGTTGCCCAGGCTGCAGTGCGGTGGCCTGATCTCAGCTCACCACAGCCTCCGCCTCCAGGGTTCAAGCGATTCTCCTGCCTCAGCCTCCTGAGTAGCTGGGACTACAGGCGTGCACCACCACACCCGGCTAATTTTTGTATTTTTAGTAGAGATGAGGGTTTCACTATGTTGGCCAGGCTGGTCTCAAACTCCTGACCTCGTGATCCGCCTGCCTTGGCCTCCCAAAGTGCTGGGATTACAGGCGTGAGCCACCATGCCTAGCTGGCTTCTTTCATTCTTATTAGTTAAAAAGCTAGTAGGCAGGCTGAAATGTTGTGGAAGAGCAGCCCAACTTGTACCAAGGCCTGAAGAAGAAAGGATTCTGAATGAGGAAGCATCTCTGAAGGGCCAGGCCCACCCAAGAGAGCAGCTGAAGGGAAAACCACCTGGGAAAGTTGGCACCTTGGCTACATTGAAGAGAATTGAGCAAGTAAATAAAAATATTGAAGATAATGATAACCAGTTTCTTATTGTTGGAGAAGAGAGTATAAATGTGGACAGGGAGAAAGCTAACATGAGTCTTGTGCTATTGGATTGAAATTGAAGTTATTAGTGATTATTCATAAGTTTTAATAGGGGAGGGAGAGAGAGAGAGAGATGTGTACATATATTTCCTAACCCTGCCCCTGCCCACTAAGAGGCCCTGGAGCACTGACACCCCAGTAGCAATTCATATACCTAATACTTAGCATCCTCATTTTGGTTTTAAAATATCACTATCCACTTAAAGAAAGGGTTACTTGGAGAAACAGCTGGTACCAGGACTGGGGCAAGGAAGGAACAATATAACTTGGAGCATCTCTTGGGCCAGGAAGTAAGAATGTACTCAAAAAATGACGAGTCATGTCAAAAGTACATGGAAGCCAGCTTGAGAGGGACTTTCACCAGCCAAGTATAGGACAATTGGGGTATTGAAAGAAATAACTGCAATATATTATAATTCTGATATAAATTAGACACTATTTATTAAATAAAGAGAATATAAAGCCCTTTTGTATTATAGAATGCTAATAGAAGGAATGATGGAGTTTGAAAAATATTATTTGGCAACCATCACAGAAATAATTAATTCAAGCAAGAAATATCAAGGGATACTAAAACTTGCAAGTGAAAATGAAATAAGGAATAATGTCAAAGTAGCTGCCCACAAAATATTTGTTAAATACAAAGAGAGAAAAGACTAATTAAAAAAGTAGTACAACCTACCTGACACAATATTAATCAAGTGATCGAAGTTAACACTACTAGTAATGGACAAATTGGCATCATTTGCCAAAAGATAAGAGGCAATGAGCTAAACACACATCACTTCTGTGAAATATTTCCCAGAACCTGAGTCTCATAATAAGAAGACATTGGACACACCCAAATTAAAGAACATTCTATAGAAAGACTGGCCTCTAATCTTCATAAATATCTAGGTTATAAAAGTCAAGAGAGACTGAAGAACTGACCAAGATTGAAGGAGATAAGAGAGAAATGACAACTGGGTATACTATGTGACCTTTTTGCTAGACAAGGCATGATGCAGCAATTGACAAAACTTGAGTCTGTGGGTGAAGGATACATAGGAACTATCTGTATTATTCTTATAACTTCTATAAACTTGAAATTATTTCAGAGTGAAAGTGAAACACAATAATACTTAAGGCAATAATACTTAAGGCAGGTATTAGGATTAAAAGCTTGCGAATAAAATAAAAAATTATATTAAATATTAAATACAGCATAGTTAAGCAGTTTGTTTCAAGCATAATCCATTATAAAGAAGTGTATGAATAAAATATACTTCATTAAAAAGTCAAGGGACAAAAATCATGAGATAATCCCATGAGGAACAAAATACATAGAATATAGTTTAACTTCTATTCCTGATGTGTTTAAAATACTCTGAAATTTAGTGAGCTAAGTATAGAGGATTTATTTCTTAACATGAAAAAGATGGGTAATTAAAGTCAGAACTAATGCAAGCATACCAACGATCATTATTATTACTTAACATTATATAGTTATTTATATAGGGGCTATAGTCAGTGCAATGAAACAAGGTAATAAAATACAATGGTTTAAATATGGGAAAAGAGGAAATAAATTTGTCAATATTTTCAGCTAATATGATTAACTAGAAAAACACATAAATTAGTTAGCAAATATCTTAACAATATTTAACAATACAAATATATTAACAATACTAATAAATAAATTAATTTGTATTAACAATACTAACAGTAGTTTGATAATTTGTGCATTTATCTGAAGAAATATATTAAATCATTAGTTTCTATATATAGTTATAAAACAACATGAAATATACTAAAAATGGTCATTCAAAAAGCTGCAAAAATATAAGAACATTTAAGAATAAATTAAACAATGTAGAGAACATAAATGCAAAAATTAAAAGGATGAAAGAACACACTTTTTTGTTTTGCTTGCTTGGGTATTTTTTGCTGTTGTTTTACATTAGAACGAAATAATTCTTGAATGGCAACTAAAATAATATTAAAGATGTAAAGATGTTTAAAATGAAAATATAATGATCGCCAAGGTAAACTGAATTTTTTATGTACCTAAAAATTACTTTGGAGATTTTAAAATTGAAATTACACCAAATTCATCAAATTAATTATGAAGAATGGGCAGGCATAAATAACCAACTTTAAAGAATAATTATTGGCCAGGCACGGTGGTTCATGCCTGTAATCCCAGCACTTTGGGAGGCCGAAGCGGGCGGATCACGAAGTCATGAGATCCAGATCATCCTGGCTAAAACAGTGAAACCCCGTCTCTACTAAAAATACAAAAAATTAGCCGGGCGTGGTGGTGGGCTCCTGTAGTCCCAGCTACTCGGGAGGCTGAGGCAGGAGAATGGTGTGAACCTGGGAGGCAGAGGTTGCAGTGAGCTGAGACTGCGCCACTGCACTCCAGCCTGGGTGACACAGCAAGACTCTGTCTCAAAAAAAATCCAACCATATATATATATGTTATTTTATTGGGAAGAAAGACTTCTACAGCTAGAAAACTACATCTGCAAAACATATTTAAAAACCATAAAGTCAGTGGATCTAAATGAAAGGCTCAAAACTCTACCGCATATGGTCATGTCAAATATGATGTAGATTTAACATAATGGAGAAAGTGTGATTATTCAACAAAATGTTTTGAATGAATTAATTTTTTAAAAAGTTGTATTTTTACTAAACAGCCATGTATGAAAATTAACACCAGATCTCTTAAAGATTTAAAAGTAAAAAGTGAAGAAAAAGGCTAGAATTATCTATAAATATGTCTCTCCAATGAAGTGTGGAAGGCTGCCTTAGCATAAAAGTAAATGAAAAGTATAGAAAACAAATTTGGCTAAACATATATAAATATATAAAATTAAAAGACGCTATAGGCTGGACGCGGTGACTCACACTTGTAATGCCAACACTTTGGGAGGCTGAGGCAGGCGGATCACCTGAGATCAGGAGTTCGAGACCAGGCTGGCCAATACGGTGAAACCCCATCTTTACTAAAAATACAAAAATTAGCTGGGTGTGGTGGCATGGGCCTGTAGTCCCAGCTACTTGGGAGGGTAAGGCAGGAGATCACTTGAACCCAGGAAGCGGAGGTTTGCAGTGAGCAGAGATTGTGCCACTGCACTCCAGCCTGGGTGACAGAGCGAGACTCCATTTCAAAAAAAAAGCAATACTCCTTGAGAAGAGCAACTCTAAGACACATAATTGTCAGATTCACCAAAGTTGAATCGAAGGAAAAAATGTTAAGGGCAGCCAGAGAGAAAGGTCGGGTTACACACAAAGGGAAGCCCATCAGACTAACAGCAGATCTCTCAGCAGAAACTCTCCAAGCCAGAAGAGAGTGGGGACCAATATTCAACATTCTTAAAGAAAAGAATTTTCAACCCAGAATTTCATATCCAGCCAAACTAAGTTTCATACGTGAACAAGAAATAACATCCTTTACAGATAAGCAAATGCTTAGAGATTTTGTCACCACCAGGCCTGCCCTACAAGAGATCCTGAGGAAGCACTAAACGTGGAAAGGAACAACAGGTACCAGCGATTGCAAAAACATGTCAAAATGTAAAGTCCATCAATGCTAGGAAGAAACAGCATCAACTAGTGAGCAAAATAACCAGCTAATATCATAATGACAGGATCAAGTTCACACATAACAATATTAACCTTAAATGTAAATGAACTGAATGGTCCAATTAAAAGACACAGACTGGCAAATTGGATGAAGAGTCAAGACTCATCAGTTTGCTGTATTCAGGAGACCCATCTCACATGCAGAGACACACATAGGCTCAAAATAAAGGGATGGAGGAAGATCTATCAAGCAAATGGAAAACAAAAAAAGCAGGTGTTGCAATCCTAGTCTCTGATAAAACAGACTCTAAACCAAAAGAGACAAAGAAGGCCATTAAATAATGGTAAAGAGATCAATTCATCAGGAAGAGCTAACTATCATAAATATATATGTACCCAATACAGGAGCACCCAGATTCATAAAGCAAGTCCTTAGAGACTTACAAAGAGACTTAGACTCCCATACAATAATAATGGGTGACTTTAACACTCCACTGTCAACATTAGACAGATCAACAACACAGAAAGTTAACAAGGATATCCAGGAATTGAACTCAACTCTGCACCGAGCAGACTTAATAGACATCTACAGAACTCTCCACCCCAAATCAACAGAATATACATTCTTCTCAGCACCACATCACACTTATTCCAAAATTGACAACGTAGTTGGAAGTAAAGCACTCCTCAGCAAATGTAAAAGAACAGATATTATAACAAACTGTCTCTCAGATCACAGTGCAATCAAACTGGAACTCAGGACTAAGAAACTCAATCAAAACCACTCAACTACATGGAAACTGAACAACCTGCTCCTGAATAAGTACTGGGTACATAACGAAATGAAGGCAGAAATAAAGATGTTCTTTGAAACCAATGAGAACAAAGATACAACATACCAGAATCTCTGGGACACATTTAAAGCAGTGTGTAGAGGGAAATGTATAGCACTAAATGCCCACAAGAGAAAGCAGGAAAGATCTAAAATTGACACCCTAACATCACAATTAAAAGAACTAGAGAAGTAAGAGCAAACACATTCAAAAGCTAGCAGAAGGCAAGAAATAACTAAGATCAGAGCAGAAATGAAGGAGATAGAGACACAAAAAAACCATCCAAAAAATCAATGAATCCAGGAGCTGATTTTTTGAAAAGATCAACAAAATGGATAGACCACTAGCAAGACTAATAAAGAAGAAAAGAGAGGAGAATCAAATCGATGCAATAAAAAACGATAAAGGGGATATCACCACTGACCCCACAGAAATACAAATTACCATCAGAGAATACTATAAATGCCTCTATGCAAATAAACTAGAAAACCTAGAAGAAATGGATAATTTCCTGGACACTTACACTCTCCCAAGACTAAACCAGGAAGAAGTTGAATCCTTGAATAGACCAATAGCAGGCTCTGAAATTGAGGCAATAATTAATAGCCTACCAACCAAAAAAAGTCCAGGACCAGACGGATTCACAGCCGAATTCTATCAGAGGTACAAGGAAGAGTTGGTACCATTCCTTCTGAAACTATTCCAATCAATGGGAAAAGAGGGAATCCTCCCTAACTCATTTTATGAGGCCAACATCATCCTGATACCAAAGCCTGGCAGAGATATGACAATAAAAGAGAATTTAGACCAATATCCCTGATGAACATTGATGCAAAAATCCTCAATAAAATACTGGCAAACCGAATCCAGCAGCACATCAAAAAGCTTATCCACCATGATCAAGTGGGCTTCATCCCTGGGATGCAAGGCTAGTTCAACATACACAAATCAATAAACGTAATCCAGCACATAAACAGAACCAAAGACAAAAACCACATGATTATCTCAATAGATGCAGAAAAGGCCTTTGACAAAATTCAACAGCCCTTTATGCTAAAAGCTCTCAATAAATTTGGTATTGATGAAACGTATCTCAAAAGAATAAGAGCTATTTATGACAGAACCACAGCCAATATCATACCGAATGGGCAAAAACTGGAAGCATTCCCTTTGAAAACTGGCACAAGACAGGGATGCCCTCTCTCACCACTCCTATTCAACATTGTGTTGGAAGTTCTGGCTAGGGCAATCAGGCAAGAGAAAGAAATAAAGATTATTCAATTAGGAAAAAAGGAAGTCAAATTGTCCTTGTTTGCAGATGACATGATTGTATATTTAGAAAACCCCATTGTCTCAGCCCAAAATCTCCTTAAGCTGATAAGCAACTTCAGGAAAGTCTCAGGATACAAAATTAATGTGCAAAAATCACAAGCATTCTTATACACCAGTAACAGACAAACAGAGATCCAAATCATGAATGAACTCCCATTCACAATAGCTTCAAAGAGAATAAAATACCTAGGAATCCAACTTACAAGGAATGTAAAGGATCTCTTCAAGGAGAACTACAAACCACTGCTCAGTGAAATAAAAGAGGACACAAACAAATGGAAGAACATACCATGCTCATGGACAGGAAGAATCAATATCATGAAAATGGCCATACTGCCCAAGGTAATTTAGAGATTCAATGCCATCCCCATTAAACTACCAAAGAGTTTCTTCACAGAATTGGAAAAAACTGCTTTAAAGTTCATATGGAACCAAAAAAGACCCCGCATTGCCAAGACAATCTTAAGCCAAAAGAACAAAGCTGGAGGCATCACGCTACCTGACTTCAAACTATACTACAAGGCTACAGTAACCAAAACAGCATGGTACTGGTATCAAAACAGAAATATAGACCAATGGAACAGAACAGAGCCCTCAGAAATAATACCACACATCTACAGCCATCTGATCTTTGACAAATCTGACAAAAACAAGAAATGGGGAAAGGATTCCCTATTTAATAAATGGTGCTGGGAAAATTGGCTAGCCATAAGTAGAAAGCTGAAAGTGGATCCTTTCCTTACTCCTTATACGAAAATTAATTCAAGATGGATTAGAGACTTAAATGTTAGACCTAAAACCGTAAAAACCCTAGAAGAAAACCTAGGTAATACCATTCAGGACATAGGCATGGGCAAGGACTTCATGTCTAAAACACCAAAAGCAACGGCAACAAAAGCCAAAATTGACAAATGGGATCTAATTAAACTAAAGAGCTTCTGCACAGAAAAGAAACTACCATCAGAGTGAACAGGCAACCTACAGAATGGGAGAAAATTTTTGCAATCTACTCATCTGACAAAGGGCTAATATCCGGAACCTATAAAGAACTCAATCAAATTTACAAGAAAAAAAAAAAACAACCCCATCAAAAAGTGGGCAAAGGATATGAACAGACACTTCTCAAAAGGAGACATTCATATAGCCAACAGACACATGAAAAAATGCTCATCATCACTTTCCATCAGAGAAATGCAAATCAAAACCACAATAAGATACCATCTCACACCAGTTAGAATGGCAATCATTAAAAAATCAGGAAACAACAGGTGCTGGAGAGGATGTGGAGAAATAGGAACACTTTTACACTGTTGGTGGGACTGTAAACTAGTTCAACCATTGTGGAAAACAGTGTGGTGATTCCTCAAGGATCTAGAACTAGAAATACCATTTGACACAGCCATCCCATTGCTGGGGATATACCCAAAGGATTGTAAGTCATCCTGCTATAAAGACACATACACATGTATGTGTATTGCGGTACTATTCACAATAGCAAAAACTTGGAATCAACCCAAATGTCCATCAGTGACAGACTGGATTCAGAAAATGTGGCACATATGCACCATGGAATACTATGCAGCCATAAAAAAGGATGATTCGTGTCCTTTGTAGGGACATGGATGCAGCTGGAAACCATCATTCTCAGGAAACTATTGCAAGAACAGAAAACCAAATACCACGTGTTCTCACTCATAGGTGGGAACTGAACAATGAGATCACCTGGACACAGAAAGGGGAACATCACACACCGGGTCCTATTGTGCTTAGGGGGTAGCGGGGAGGGATAGCATTAGGAGATATACCTAATGTAAATGATGAGTTAATAGGTGCAGCACACCAACATGGCACATGTATACATATGTAACAAACCTGCACGTTGTGCACGTGTACCCTAGAACTTAAAGTATAAAATTTTTAAAAAGCAATAAAGTGATTTAAAAACAAAATAAAAAACCAGGTAAGCTTTAATGCCATTGGTATATGAATAGATTCCAGCAGAGTAATGAAGACAATTTAAAAAAAAAATGAATAAAGGCCAAGTGTTGTGGCTCACGCCTGTAATCCCAGCACTTCGGGAAGCCAACGCAGGCAGATCACGAGGTCAGGAGGTCAAGACCAGTCTGGCAAACATAGTGAAACCCCGTGTCTACTAAAGATACAAAAAATTAGTCAAGCCTGGTGGCATGTGCCTGTAGTTCCAGCTACTTGGGAGGCTGAAGTAGGAGAATTGCTTGAACCCTAGAGGTCACTGCACTCCAGTCTGGGCGACAGAGCAAGACTCTGTCACAAAAAGAAAAAAAAAAAAAAGAAGAAGAAGAAGAAAAAGAAAAAAAGGCTGGGCACGGAGGCTTATGCCTGTAATACCAACACTTTGGGAGCCAAGGTGGGCAGATCACCAGAGGTCGGGAGTTCAAGACCAGCTTGACCAACATGGAGAAACCCTGTGTCTCTATTAAAAATACAAAATTAGCCAGATGTGGTGGTGCATGCCCATAATCCCAGCTACTCGGGAGGCTGAGAATTGCTTGAATCGGGGTAGTGGAGGTTGCAGTGAGCTGAAATTGCACCATTGCACTCCAACCTGGGCAACAAGAGCGAAACTCTGTCTAAACAAACAAACAAAAAAAGAAAAAAGAAAATATGAGTAAACTTTGTCAAAGACATAAATTGCCAATTTACAAAAGAACACATGGAAATAACAAACATGGAAAATTATTAAAACCTCACTAATAATCAAGGAAATGCAAAGTAAAACAGCAATAAATTGTTATTTTTAAAACTAGTAATACTAGGAAAGGGTTAACAAAATGAGGATGGCCAGAGTTGACAAGTTAGTAGGAAAACTGACACTTTTATATCTCCCTGTTGAGAGTATAAATTAATGGAAACTTTCCCTAGGGTAATGTAGGGATATCTATCAACGTTTTAAAATATATTTGCATCATTTGACCCAGTAATTCCACTTCCATGTGTATAGAAATAAAACCATCTGAAATACAAAAGGTTTTGGGCAAAGTGGTCATTACGGAATTATTTTTTTTTAATTATGGAAAATGTCATAAATATTCAGAATAAGGAATTGGGAAGTTAAATTAAGGTCATTTCATGAGAAATACTATTATAATGAACATTATAATGGCTTCCCAGCATTCAAACCTCTTCCCTGTTTGGGAGGATTTTCCTCCTTGTCAATATGTTTGGGAGGCAGACATTACCACCCAGCATAAATGCTGAAATAAAATCCAGGCATCCTCAAAACTGAAGCCTTAGTATGAGATCCAGGCTTTAAGATTCCAGTGCACCTACCCCAGACTTAGAATTTTTAATAGATATTGTTGATAGAAGGAACTCAAAACCAAGGAGAATTTATTCAGGTATTTGGTGGCACTTGTACCAGTGAGCTTATATGGAAGTGGTTGTATCATTGATGTTTCAGTAAGGCCTGGATCCAGGGTCATGTTGGTGGTGGTGAGAGCTATGTCATTCTTATTCAGATTCAATAGCAGTCATGTCCTCTTTATATGATTTTTGGCATAATTCTTATTTTAGATTCTTCCCAGTGATGTGGGTTGCAATGATTTCCTTTTCTACCTAAGACAGCCAAAGATTTTTTTTCTATTTTTTTCAAATAAAAACAATGAGTTATACAACTAAGTATATGTTAACTATCATGTTTTATGAGACATTTTAATAAATGATAAAAAATATTTGCAATATATGGTTAAATTAAGTGGTAGTATGGTCTCAGCCCAAAAGCTTCTTAAGCTGATAAGCAACTTCATCAAAGTCTCAGGATACAAAATCGATATGCAAAAATCACTAGCATTTCTGTACTCCAACAACAGGCAAACAGCCAAATCATGAATGGACCCCCATTCACAATTACTACAAAAAGTATAAAATACCTAGGAATACAGCTAACAAGGGAAGTGAAGGACCCCTTGAAGGAGAACTACAAAACACTGCTCAAGGAAATCAGAGAGGACACAAACAAATGGAAAACATTCCATGCTCATGGATAGAATCAATGTTGTGAAAATGGTCACACTGCCCAAAGTAATTTATAGATTAAATGCTATTCCCATTAAACTACCATTGACATTCTTCACAGAATTAGAAAAAAAAACTATTTTAAAATTCATATGGAACCAAAAAAGAGCCCAAATCACCAGGAAAATCCTAAGCAAAAAGATAAAGCTGGAGGCATCACACCACCCAACTTCAAACTATAGTACAAAGCCACAGTAACCACAACAGTATGGTAATCATACAAAAAACAGACATATAGACCAATGGAACAGAAAGGGAACTCAGAAACAGGACCACACACCTAAAACCATCTGATCTGTGACAAATCTGACAAAAACAAGCAATGGGGAAAGGATTCCCTATTTAATAAATGGTTCTGGGAGAACTGGCTAGCCATATGCAGAAAATTGAAACTGGACCCCTTCCTTACAGTTTATTAAAAAATTAACTCAGAACGGATTGAAGACTTAAATGTAAAACCCACAATTATAAAAACCCTAGAAGAAAAGCAAGGCAATACCATTTCAGGACATAGGCACAAGCAAAGATTTTATGATGAAAATGCCAAAAGCAATGCAATAACAGCAAACATTGACAACTAAGATCTAATTAAACTAAAGTGCTTCTGCACAGAAAAAGAAACTATCATCAGAGTAAACAGATAACCTATAGAATGGGATAAAAATCTTGCAATCTATCCATCTGACAAAAGTCTAATATTCAGAGTCTACAAGGAACTTAAACAAATTTACGAAAAGAAAAACCACACACAAACAACCTCATTAAAAAGTAAGCCAATAGCAGTAACAGATACTTCTCAAAACATTTATGCAGTTAACAAACATATGAAAAAAAGCTCAACATCACTGATCAATAGATAAATACAAATCAAAACCACAATGAAATACCATCTCTCACCAGTCAAAATGGCAATTATTAAAAAGTCAAGAAACTTAACAGATGCTAGGGAGGTTGTAGAGGAAAAGGAAACTTTTACACTGTTGGGGGGATTATAAATTAGTTCAATCATTGTGAAAGTGTGGCAATTCCTCAAAGATCTAGAAGCAGAAATACCATTTGACCTAGCAATCTCATTACTGGGTATATACCCAGAGGAATATAAATAATTCTGTTATAAAGATACATGCACTCATATGTTCATTGCAAGACTATTCACAATAGGAAAGACATAGAATCAGCCCAAATGCCCATCAGTGATAGACTGGATAAAGAAAATATGCTTGCTGGGCACAGCGGCTCATGCCTGTAATCTCAGCACTTTGGGAGTTCAAGGCGGGTGGATCACGAGGTCAGGAGATCGAGACCATCCTGGCTAACACAGTGAAACCCCATCTCTACTAAAAATACAAAAAATTAGCCGAGCATTGTGGTGGGCGCCTGTAGTCCCAGCTACTCGGGAGGCTGAGGCAGAAGAATGGAGTGAACCCAAGGGTGGAGCTTGCAGTGAACTAAGATCACGCCACTGCACTCCGGCCTGCTGGGCGACAGAGCGAGACTGCATCTCAAAAAAAAAAAAAAAAGAAAGAAAGAAAAGAAAATATGCTACATATACACCATGGAATATTATGCAGCCATAAAAAGGAATGAGATCATGCCTTTTGCAGGGACATAAATGGAGCTGGAAGCTGTTTCTGTTCCTGCAAGCTAAAACCATACACTGCATGTTCTCACTTGTAAGTGGGAGCTGAATGATGAAAACACATGGACGTTTGAGGGGGGACAACACACACTGGGGCCTATTAGTTGGGGCCGGGGCGAAAGAGAGCATCAGAAAGAATAACTAATGGACGCTGAGCTTAATACCTTGGTGATGGGTTGATCTGTGCAGCAAATCACCATGGCACTCATTTACCTGTGTAACAAACCTGCACATCCTACCAATGTACCCTAGAACTTAAAATAAAAGTTGAAGAAAAGAATGAAGTGGTAGTTTACAAAACAGTAAAATATGTAACCTCAATTTTATAAACGATGGTCAATATATCATATGTACTCATACCTCCACTAGAAAAAAACAATAATATATAACAAAATATTTTTTACATTTTTTGGGGGGAAGGGTGTTGGCTTTACAGGTAGAACAGCTCAACAAGAATTGTTAAAACAACAACAACAAAAAAAACCTCTCATGATTATTGAGAGAATAACCCTTCAGAAAACTTTTCAGAGAGTGAAAGTTGTGATGCCCTTTTCCCCCTTTTATATTTCTTTTTGTTTTTTCCTCTTTAGCCCTCCATCATTTCTTCACCTGAGTGTTCATACTCTTCTTTTTTTCTTCATGCAAACTCACAAAATCATCTATTCTAAAGGGATTAGGCCCCAAGTTTTTAAGTTATTATACCTCGTGTAGGTACATTATTTTATTTATTTATTTATTTATTTATTTATTTATTTATTTATTTATTTTGAGATGGAGTTTCACTCTTGTTGCCCAGGCTGGAGTGCAGTGGTGTGATCTCGGCTCACAGCCACCTCCACCTCCCGGGTTCAAGCGATTTTCCTGCCTCAGCCTCGCTAGTAGCTGGGATTACAGGCATGCAACACTATGCCTGGTTAATTTTGTATTTTTAGTAGAGATGAGGTTTCTACATGTTGGTCAAGCTGGTCTCGAACTCCCCACCTGAGGTGATCCGCCCGCCTTGGCCTCCCAAAGTGTTGGGATTGCAGGCATGAGCCACTGTGCCCAGCTGGTACATTATTTTTAAAAGAGATATCACAAAGATAATGCTGCCTGCACAGTCATGCACAAGTCTCAGCAAGGAGGAACAAAGGCAAAGATTTTGTGTGGGTAGGACCTTGTCAATCTCCTCAACTCAGGTAAAATTGCAGAATAAACAATTTACTGCATAAGATTTCTAATTTAAATTTTAAAAAAGAACAGTTAAATCAAGACCTCGTGAATGCTCCTTTAACCATTTACTGACATAATTTGCCTGTCTAGCCAAGCTAGAACTTATAGTCTGACGTTTCAGTGTCTGCTTTACTGGTATCCAGAATTCTTATTCGATCTTATCTTGTTTTGATCTCTTCTGTCTCTAACCACGAGCAACTCTTATAATTCTCTTGTCCCCTTTATTTAAAGGGTGTTAGATATTCCTAGAAAATTGGATATAATAACATTTTGCTGTGTACCCTATAAAGTCCCACTAATCTCAGTTGAGTCTTTAGGCTTTCAGTAAGTCTCTCCATTCATCACTTGCTAATTTTTAACTCAGTTGCCTGTCTTATTGTGTTCCATATCCTCTACTTTAGCCTCCCAGTGTCCCTCCCTTTTTAAAGAGCCAGCCTTCTTATGTCATTCTCTTTGACCTCTATTTAAGCACACTATGAGTAATTCCCTTCTTTTGCAATTCCTTTTCTCTTTATTTCCTGAAATAATGCAATATTCTCATGTTCCTTCACAGATTGTGTCAACTTGATCTCCTTTAGTTGTGTGATCTTCATATTCCTATATGTTTCATCAGAGCTGTCCTTGCTTCGCTGTCCTTGCTTCTCCTTTCCTTTCCTATTTTGTCCATTGATGACTTCATCTTTAACAGTAACATCTATATATTTTGATTCCAGCCTTTCCCTGGAATCATTGCCAGCCTTTCCCTTTATTTTTCTGAATTCTAGCCCAGAAATACTTTATAACATGTCTGTCTATCAGCCACTTTACTTTTATTATACTCAAAAGAAAATTAATCTTTGCCTCCAAAACATCTATTTTGTTTGTTTCTGATGTGCCTATTTCTGATAATGGCACAATTGATCTCCCTGAAAGCAGAGTTATTTCTAACATCTCCATTCCATTTATGTCTTCTTTTCAATCAGTGATAACATTTTTGTAAATTGTGCCTTCTTACCTTCTCTAACATAGACCCTCATTACCTCTTTCCTAGATTTTTTTTTTCTGAGGAAAGTGGTATCTCTCACACCCACCTTTCTGTATTCTAAACTGTCCTAAACATCCCTACAAGATATTTATGAAATATAGCTCTGTCATTTTCATTTCTTGTCTTAAAAATCTTTCAGCTGCTCACAATAGTGATAGCCTACTCATACAGAAGAGTCTGGCCTAGAGTGAGTCCCAACGTTGTTCCAAATTTACTTCTTTCTGTGTGCATACTTTATATCCTGGATAATCAAAGTCTTCCCCAAAATTGTGAAAGTAGAGTTAGCCACATATGTAGTGTGAGAAGGATTGCAGGCAGAACTAGGACATGTGGAAAGGGCCTAGCCAGTTAGCTGAAACGTGGTAAGAAGGGGCAGATAGAAAAGAAGAGGAGGCTGATGAGGTACCCAGAACCTTGAAGGCCTGTTACGGTCTGTGTTTTGTGTTTTTTCTTTTTTGTTGTGTATGGATATTCTAAGTGTGATAGAAACTGACTGAAGGTTTTATGCAGAGCAGTAACAATGGGTTCCCATTGACGTTTTAAACATGTCACTAAGCATAGTTTATGTAAAGGGATATCTTGATCATGGCTTACCTGATCTTGCTATCCACAAGTGAGTTATTTCTCTCTAATGTGGGAAGCACATTTACCTCTCTCTTAAAATACATCACATACCACTTTATAACATAGCTGTTTCACTACATACCTTATTTCCTCTACTAGTGCAAGCTCCCAGAGTGTACAGAATGTACCTTGTTTCTCTTTGAAACCACACAGAACTTCACAAAATACTTGGTAATATATGAATATCTTACTTTCTAACATTAACATTCAAGTTCACAGGAGAGAATGCAATCATACATAGAATGTTGAGATAGTTAATGAAAATCTTAGTCTTTATTCATTATGATTCTTCATCACTCTACCTTTGTGTAGATGAAGCAAAACTTTGTAATTATTTATATATTGTTCACTCTATCTTTGAAACAGCAGTAAATGTTATCAACTCATTTACAAGGCTGTAATAAACATCACACAACTAATCATCATTGAGTACTTTAAGTTTTCTAAAGAAAATACATCAGTTTTCTCTCCTAGTATTTGCTATATTAAATTTGAGAAATAACTTATTTTTTTAACCATATATCCAGTCAGAAGACCCAAAGCAGGCCTACAAGTTAGCAAAAATGAGAGCATTTAAAATTGTTCCAAGGAAGAAGAATAGGGATGGATATAACTTTTCTGAATGCAGATTGGTTGTTGAACAGATAATGATTTATAGCACATTTTAAATTACTCTTCTGGATGGAATGGTTTATAGAGGGGGGAAATGGGATTGTTCTTTAATATCCTGAAGCATGTGAAAACCTAGGCAACTTTCATTGATCTGCTCTCTGCTGGATAATACTGCTGTTTAAAATCGATGACATATTTACTTCTCTCAGAATGCTTCCATGGTTATAAACCATTATTTGTTTGTTGAGAAGTAAATTTCTTATTCATCCCCTCGTTAAATTGGAGTTTCCATAGACTTTGGGATACCTTAGGTTTGTCAGTATTCGGCTTATTTTTTCATACTCCTTCCCATTCCATTTCCATTTCATAATCATTTGTGATAACTTGAGGGTCAATAGTCTTCAACAGTGTCTGAAAAACAAGTTAACAAACTACTAAATTCTGTGCATTGGTCATCAAGCATATATCGGCAAAATCTTTCCTAATAATTCTTCAATAAAGATAAATAAAGCTTTAATTTGATACTTTTGGGGGATGTAGATTTTTTAAAAAACAACGGCAAGATACAGAAAGGTGTAAATCAAGAGATGAACTCTCCTATATCAGACAGTCACATCAAGCTTTACAGCAGCTTATTTCATCACCTTAAAATAATGTTCTTTAACGGAGTTAAATAGGGGAGAAAACCTGCTCAAGAATGCTGCCCAGCCAAATGGCCCATGATTGATGGGGCAGCAACAACCAGCGGGTATTTGCCAGTTCACCATTGCCAAGTCCTCAGAGTGAGTTTGCTGCTTGTGACAGCTGGTGTTCTCTATTGGAAGACTGTTTCTGTATACATCTATGATTTGCATATTTATATACCTCGGCTGCTGTATGAGGTCTACATTTCACAGCAGTGTGTATAAGCTGTGCAGCCCTACTGCTTGAGTGCCTCTAGGCATGAGATGGTAGAATTGGTTTGAGTAAAATGAGAATTTTAGGTTTTTGTGTTTTGCAGGTTAGCCAGTAATGCCACATTTGTGTTCATCTCTCTCTTCATCAACTTCAGTAAAATTTTTGGGTCATCTATATGCATGGGCTACCATTTGAAGCAGACACATTATATGCTCTCTAGGAGGGTACAAGCTCAGATATTTAGGCATCATAGGAATATAGAAAGGAAGACATTAAAGGAATATATTTAGTCAAGTTGAAACCTGAAGTGAGAATTGTGGGATTTGCACATTGAAGGGAGTTACTGATGTTTTTCCTTAAGTTGGGGAGAACTTAAGAAGGTAAGAACTGCTCTGCTAAGTCAGATAAATGAACTTCTAAGCTAAGGCTTCTCTTTCTAAATAGTAATATCACAGGGATCCTGTAACAAATGAGATTTCCACAGTTGTTTGAGATATCAAATATAGAATACTTATTTGCAGAAAAAAATGGGGGCAGGCATATTGGATAAAAAGAACGTGAAGAATGTAGCTTAAAGGAAATAGGAGTTGGATAAATAAACAATGAATATGTGAAAATAACGTGGTCTTAGGAACAGTGACAGTGGCTGGTGAATAGGAGGAAATCTATTAGGGTGGAAGTGTCGTATAAAGAACTCAGAGGTGGTTGAGAATCTTAGCCTTTATTTGCTGTGAGATTGCAGATTTCTTAAGGTCAACTGAGGATGTTAATTTAGTAAATATGGTGGGTGGAATCTTCAAATAGAAAACATAATTTGAAGCAGTATGTTTGCAAAGGCAGTTTCTGGAAAGTGGCGGTATCAGAAATAAAGGTAACCAGGTTAGAATTCTAATGGGTGAAGAGGACGGGGTAATTTTTCAACAAATGAAGACTATAATATCTCACACAAATATTTCAGCTTTGTGTGAAGAACAATAAAGAGTTTACAAGTGAAGTGAAGATGCCTTCTATACCTCGTTCTTCTGTCATGACCTGGAGCATCAGGTAGTTGCTGGTGCAGCAGCTCCTATCTTGAAGAACATACTTGCTATAGACTGAATGTTTATATCCTGGATAAATTCATGTTAGAACTTTGTCCCAGTGTGATACTATTTGGAAATGTGGTGTTTGGGAAGCGATTAGGCTCCACCCTCACTTATGGGATTAGTGCCCATGTAAAATAGGCCCCAGAGAGGTGCCTTTCCCTTCCACACTCTGTGAGGACAAAGTGAAAAGTCAGCCATCTATGAACCAGGAAGTGGGTCCTCACCAGACACAAAACCTGTTGGCACCTTGATCTTGGACTTCTCAGCTTCCAGCACTGTGAGAAAGAAGTTTCTGTTGTATAAGTCACTGTCTATGGTATTTTGTTATAGTAGCCTGCATAAAGACACTAGTGTATGTTCCAAACACTCATCTTCATTATCTATAAACCTTATACAAACACATGAGTGTATATTATCATCCCTAGTGTAGATGAAATAATGGAAACAGAAAATAATAAATAACTATCCAAGTTCATGCAACTGATATGTGTCAGTGTCATGATTTGAGCTCAGGTCTGTTGGATTCCACAAGTCGTTTCAGTTTATTTGCTTGTTTGCCCATTTTGCTAACATGCTGCTTCCTTAGACACAGAGGAGGAATATAAACAAAAGGTGGTGAACAGTTCTCTTGGGCATACTTAATTCGAGCTGGCAAGGAAATAGCAATCTGGAGAAGCTGCCGAGACAAAATACTTGCTGGGTTTGCTCCATGCATACCTGTGAAATGTGTGGTGTTAGATATTACAGTCCCTATTTTATAATTTAAGAGCTTAAGAAATGGAGTGGATTATGTTAACAAAACTAGTTTATGCTAAAAGTGCTGAAAGTAAAGATGATCCACATGCTCAGTCTGTATTTATTCCAAGTATAGCCCTATAGTACGGTACAGGTCATTGGAAAAGCATTTTGAGTGTCTAGACAGCAGACAATAATTTTTCACAAATATCAACCAAATATAAAAAGTAATATATGTAGCTGCAAAAAACTAGAAATATAATTGTCTTTGAGGCATTACTGTCTCATGAAATGATAAATATCATGAATGATATATAAGTCGAACTGTTTGAAAATGATCAGTTCCTCTTCTTATTTCACTTGGCATAAGCATAGTTCAGACCTACCTTCAGCATACTGCTCATACAGTCGGAATGAACAGCTATTTGTAGAATCCTTTGCTGGCTCAGTCACAAATCCAAATTAAATGTTATCCATATGTTTATTGGAGACTTTTTTGGGATATGTTATCTTCTAAGTAATATCTGACAAAGTGGCTACTGTCAAATTCCATTCATATGAATCAGGTAAATATGTCCATCTGACATAATCAATTCATACATTGTAAATAATTTTTAAAATATTATTATTTTATATTGCATTGAACTTCACATTTAGAGCTTTAGACTATGGGCTTGCCAAAATCCCGTATCTAGCCTTAATGTTTAGTATGTAGTGGCTTAAGACCATAGGTTCTTTTTTTTTTTTTTTTTTTTTTTTTTTTTTTTTGAGACGGAGTCTCGCTCTGTCACCCAGGCTGGAGTGCAGTGGCCGGATCTCAGCTCACTGCAAGCTCCGCCTCCCGGGTTCCTGCCATTCTCCTGCCTCAGCCTCCCAAGTAGCTGGGACTACAGGCGCCCACAACCGCGCCCGGCTAATTTTTTGTATTTTTAGTAGAGACGAGGTTTCACCGTGGTCTCGATCTCCTGACCTTGTGATCCGCCCGCCTCGGCCTCCCAAAGTGCTGGGATTACAGGCGTGAGCCACCGCGCCCGGCCAAGACCATAGGTTCTAAGGTCAGACCATATGAATTTCATTCCAGTCTGACTCATTTACTAGTTGTATGATACCATGCAAATTATATTACCTTTTGTGCTTGAGTTTCCTTTTCTATAAAGAATGTGACAGTAACAATCATAGTTGTTTGTATGTCTGTGTGTGTGTGTGTGTAACCATTAAGAGAAACTGTAGTCTAAAGTCTTTACCAGACTGCCAGATATAGTAGGTGCTCAATTTTTTATTAGGTATTATTATTGTTTTCATTTTAATTTTATCTATTAATACTTTAAAAACATGTTAGTCACATAAGGGCTGTGCTTTACTGCTTTTTCACACTAAGAAAATTATTTTCAATAACTCATCAGACTGACTTTCTTTTTCTTTTTTTTCTTTCTTTTTTTTTTTTTTTGAGACGGAGTCTCGTTCTGGATTGGATGGTGCAATCTTGGCTCACTGCAACCTCTGCCTCCCAGGTTCGAGCGATTCTCCTGCCTCAGCCTCCCAAGTAGCTGGGATTACAGGCGTCCACCACTACGCCTGGCTAATTTTTGTATTTTTGGTAGAGATGGGGTTTCACCATGTTGGTCAGGCTGGTCTCTAACTCCTGACCTTAGGTGATATGCATGCCTTGGCCTCCTAAAGTGTTGGGATTACAGGCGTGAGCCACCATGCCCGGCCTCAGACTGACTTTCCATAGAGAAGGAAAAAGTTACAAAATCATTTTCTGTGTTTCTGAAAGTTTTTATATTTATCTTGCATAGGAAACTCCAAATGCTCATGATGTTGAAGAAGAAGAGGTTATACTTTTGAAGACTATTAATAAGATTTGCTCTAGTAAATTACTGAGTTTCAGTAATTTAGGGGTTTGGTCTCAGAAGAGGTACCCCCTTTTAGGGGTTTGTACCCTCTTCTGAGACCAAACCCCTAAAAGGGGAAAATAATCTATTAATTCACTCCTCTATGTTACTACCTACTTTATCATGTTTATTCAGAATTTGGACAAAAGACAACAAAAAGAAAAGCAAATAACAGTGGGTTAAAGTATGCTTCAAAATGAAGAGAAAAAATCAGATATTGGAAGGAAAGTGTTTTAGAAGCAACATGATAGATTTGATAGGGTTCCATGCCTTTTGAAGAAAAGGATTTTTGTTTTTGTTTTTGTTTTTTTCGCCATAGATACCTACTTTACAGTCTATATTAAACTTAATCTTTATTTTTGATAAACTGTCATTATTATTTTAAAATGTTCTATTTCCTAGTTGATTTTTATTTCACAATAATTTCTAATAATCTTTGTACCTCGTCATGATCAAGTAGTTAACAATTTTAAATACACATAAATGCCTTGGAAGTTTTCAGTATTCAAAATTATATTGGTAAATCTCTCTCAAAATGAAACATTTATTCTTAACTTTTAATGTAACAATATTCTCCAATTTGTTTGTTTTGCATTCATGTTTGCAATGCAACGTTGGGCTTTCTGAAAGTAGGATATACAGCGATTCTGTTTTTTTCCTATAGGACTGATAAGCCTATTATTGGAATCGTAATATAAATTGAGGTGCCTTTGACAATGGATGATAATAAATCTCTTTTTCCCATTAATAAAAAAAGGCTTAGGCTGGATTTTGTTCTTCAGTGTGTATCAATAAGCTTAATTGCTAAAGTACTATAAGAATTGTATTGTGTCTAATTCAGAAGGAGCACTAAAAACTGCAGCAATTTCTGTTGTAAAATATTTAATGAGGTTTGTCAAATGCAAAGATCAAAACACTATAAATAGACATCCAGAGTTGGTATTCAGATTAAAGTAGATAAGAAAATTTACTGTCCCCAAATCCAAGGTATTTATGTATAGACACACACAGACACACACACACACGCAATATGTATGTACATAAGAAGTGATAATATATAATAAAACCAATTTATAAGCAGTATAAGAATTGTTTATAAAAATCAAATAAGTTTACTTCTTCAAAATAATTCACACAACTTGAAAGGATACTCTTCTCATGTTGTAGTCCTTTCACTCTTCTGGAGAACTTCTCATTTACTGATAAATTTATGAACAACAAGAAATACATTTTTACAATTTTATGAAAGTTTGTTTCTTTACTGAACACAGTGTCATCCAACTTAATTATACAATGTAATTATTAACATCTGGACTTGGGCTTGGTTAATAAATATTTGTTGTGTTGGTACCAAGATATCAAGGTCTTTGAAGTCAATTTCAAAAATAAATTTCAGGAAAAATTTGAACAATAATTTTATTATTGAAATAAGAATATATTTTTGAAAAATAAATTTTCTGAAAAGCTCACAGATGACTGTTACACTTACATAACTGGCACAGATCCCATCTATGTCTGAAGAAGGAAAAAAAAGGAAGAGAGAGAAAGAGAGACTCTCCTGCACTTTGGATTTCACACTGAGTATATACTTTTTAATTTCTTATTTCTTTCTTTTTTTTTTTTTTTTGAGATGGAGTCTCACTCTGTTGCCCAGGTTGGAGTGCAGTGGCATAATCCCAGCCCATTGCAACCTCTGCCTCCTGAGTTCAAGTGATTCTTGATTCTCCTGCCTCAGCCTTCCGAGTAGCTGGGATTACAGTTGTGCACCACCACACCCGGCTAATTTTTGTAATTTTATTAGAGACAGGGTTTCACCATGTTAGCCAGGCTGGTCTCGAACTCTTGACCTCATGTGATCTGCCTGCCTTGGCCTCTCAAAGTGCTTAGATTACAGGCATGAGCCACTGTGCCCGGCCTGGATTTCACACTGAGTATAAATCAATGGCCATCTATCATTAAGGGGAGGGCAGGAGAGCTGAGACTCAGTAAGGTAATGAAGCTGATTCCATTTCATTGGCTTATTAGTACTTATTTTGTTTTTATTATATAAGTAGTTTATGAACAGGTTTTTTAAATATAAAATATTCAAACAACACAGATAAATTGGAAGCTCCATTTTCCACAATTTCTAGTCCAATTCCTCAGGAAAAAAATGTTGTAATCATTTGGAGTAAGTGCCCCTATTTCACAGAGTCACATTGTCTTTCAAGAAGAACAAATAAAATAGGTTATAGAAATAGCAATAATATCCTTGAATTCCTTTTACTTATACCTTGCTGCCTAAAAATTTATAAAGATTTATACATTCAATGAATATTTGTTTAATATCTGTCTGCCTCCTAGATGCTGGAGATAGACCAGTGAATATAAATAATCAAAGTAACAAAAAAAAAAAAAAAAAAACTGTCTCTTCATGAAGCTTAGATTCCAGACCAGGAGATAATTAATAAAGAAGATAAACAAGAAAAATCCACAATATATCTGATGGTGATAGTGCTCTGGAGAAAAGGAAGGAAGGAGAATACGGGGGTTGTTGGAATTTGGGGACAGGGGTTGCTGCAATCTTCAATGGTGTGACAGAGCAATCCTCCATGGTAAGGTGACGTTTGAGTAAAGACCTGAAGGAGGTGAGGATGAACACAATTTGCTTACCACCACCACCACCTACCATGCCTCTCACCACATCTGAATGGGCTGTATCACAGAAGCACCACGTCCATGCATAGAGGATAATTAAGGCCTGGACATGACGGGTTGTTCCCTCAGCCCCCTAAGGAAAAAGAACCTAAGCAGCTTTTCATAGTTAATCACATAAATTTATTTAAAATCATATTCCAATAAGTGAATTACGGACAGTTCTCTTTCCTATGTGGTATGCTAGAAAGAGCATGAGCTTTGGAGCAGAGAGACCTGGATTCAAATGCTGACTCTGCTAATGACTAGCTATGTCCTTAATACAGAAAAGCTTCTGTTTGCTTATTTGCAAAATAAAAATATTAATATTAAAATGTTCTTGTGAGAATTGAACATTGCTACTAAATGAAATGTGATTAAAGTATATTAGATGTCCCAGCAGTCTCCTGGTCCCTGATTTCATTCTGTATGTTTATATTTCCCTGGCAACTTGAGGATGAGTAGTCTCATGTCTTCTGATAGGTTTCTGCCTACTAGAAAGTAAACTGCAAAATGTTAGAAATTAATTTTAATTATTTGTTTATTATTTAATTTAATGTATTTCTCATTGTGGTATTTTATTTTTTATTTGAGTATCTCTCAAAGCCAAGTTCCTCAGGTATTATAGGTGCAAAATTTTGCGAAATGAATGAATATGTTTTTGTGGGTTTTGTTGTTGTTGTTGTTTTGTTTGTTTGTTTGTTTTTGAGATGGAGTTTTGCTCTTGTTGCCCAGGCTGGACTGCAATGGCACGACCTCAGCTCACTGCAACCTCTGCCTCCTGGGTTCAAGCAATTATCCTGACTCAGCCTCCCTAGTAGCTGGCATTACAGGCATGTGCCACCATGCCTGGCTCATTTTGTATTTTTAGTAGAGACAGGGTTTGTCTCTACTATGACCATGTTGGTCAGGCTGGTCTTGAATTCCCGACCTCAGATGATCCACCCGCCTCAGCCTCCCAAAGTGCTGGAATTACAGGCGTTAGCCACTGCACCCAGACAGATGGATATGTTTTATGTCTATATGTGTGTGTGTGTGTGTGTGTGTGTGTGTGTGTGTGTGTGTGTGTTTTAAAATAAATCCCTCCTTTTTAGAGATTCCATCTCAGATTTTGAAGCTACCTATACATTAGCACTTGAGTTTTCTTAGCTATTAAAATTTTACCAAATAGTAGTTGCTTTACCTCTTTAAGGGATATTTGATGTATTTGTGAGTTTTTTCAACTTTCCACTTTGATTTGAGAGAAATAAGGAAGAACTCATACTCAGAATTTATTTGGCTACCTTTACAATGCTGCTAGTGAAAAAAAAAAAAAGTATGTTGCTTTAAAGACTTAGGCAAGAGAGAGGGGAAGAGGAGAAATGAAGAAAGGGGAGGTTAGGAAAGCAAAAAGGTGGGAAAGAGAGAAAAGGAAAGGGAAGAGAGAAGAAAGGAAAAGGAAATCCCAAAGAAAGCCTTTGCTTTTTCCTAATCCCCCATAGCAAGCAATTATTGTCAGCATTTTCCGCCTGGAGGCATTGGTATGTAACATAAATCACAGAATGGCTGTGCTCAGCCAGGAACTGAACAACTCAGGGAGAACTCCAAGTGGTGGTGACAAGCCAGCCCTACCTCCAGCAGGAGGGCTACATACACAGCTGGATCCCTGAGTGTTCCTTATTACACTTCCTGGTGACTCAGACAAGCACTCACGTGCTAGGGCAAGGGGTATTTCATTAGAGAGCGTTCAGGTGATTTTTCATCCTCTAAAGCTGAGAGGGAGCTGAGTCAGCCAATATGACTCCAGATACCTAATTAAAAGACCTCATTTGTATCTGCTTGGCTGCTTGTGTGTGAAGGCTCATAGATTGTCTAAGCTGAAGTATCTATGAAAACTCCTGTGTTAGGATACACTAGCTCTACCTGCTGAAAAAGACTCAGCCCTTTGGCTCCTTTGGTGGAACTGTGCTGCACCTTTATCTAGGAGAACCATGGTGTTTGGTATGGAAAATGTTGGAAGAAAAAGGAAGATAGCTCAGAAAAGTAGAACAAAGGTGATAATTATTTCATCTTCAGAATTCTCAGGAGCTAGATATCTTCTGCCACAACTCTTCCAACTTGATAAGCAAAATACCAAGGGATTTCCAAAAGAAGCGCAGCTAAAGGAACATATCTTCTCCTGATTATATTTTCTTGCATTAATCTGTTCAAAAATGTGAGTAGTTGAAAAGAGTTGCAAAAGGCAAAAAGCTTTGATACTTTATCTCTGCAAGATGCAAAACATCCTCTAATAAAAATAATTTACCTCTCTAATCCACTGAGAAGTAAAATAAGATTCCAGGGTGAAACATAAATCATTTGTAATTTCAGCCAGGCAAGCTCTAAATGAGTTACCCTCTTATTTGGACATAGAAATTTTAATCTCTGGAGATTTACCATTTGCAACTTTGCAGCTATAATTATGTTTAAGGCACATGTCTGTTCTTAACTAGATAGGGAATGTGTCACAGCCCTTTCTGTATCGAAGGCATCTGCCATGGTGTCTAGCACAGATAAGCATGGAGTCAGTGTTGATTGGAAATGATTAAAAACAAAATGAACAAACAAAACTCTTGTACTAGTTTATGAGTATTATTCATCTTTGCTTGGTTCCTTTCCTAGTGGCTAAGAAGCTGAAGACCTGTATATATCTTAGAAACACGTGAGTCTTTATCAGTCTTCTCAGTTTAACGTTTATGTCCCAATGATATAAATAGGGTTTGTGCTTTTTCTATTCCTAAAGTGTTCTGAATTTGAGTATCTAAAATATGAACTTGAACACCCAAACTAAATTTTCTTAACTTTTATGCAGCATACTTCACAAAAGTAAAGACTCTGAATGTTCAAATGTGACCAACAGGCTTGGACTAAGTAAAAGCAATTACAGAAGATGACTATTTTCTGTGAGTAAATTACTATATTTCTAGTAGAAATTTTGACTTGGGGATTAACTTCAAAGAGTGTTAAAACTAAAAAGGACTTAGGAATTATCAAGTCCCATTTTTTAAAAACTTAAAAAAAAATTTTTTCCAAAATTTTATACTGCAGAAACCCTTGGAAACTGACATCCAAGCTTTGTAGATGGAGCAAAAGCTTTGTAGATGGGGTTAAGTGCTCCTCTGGTTTAGAAAACAGGTTGGATATCTCACATTCCGTCTCATATTCCACCTCTCATATTCCATTTCTTGTGGTGTTCTGTGAAACATCTAGGGATCAAAAGAGTCTAGTGGGAAAACCACTGCTCTTTACTTTACAAAGGAGGAAACTGAGGATTAAAATGTTAGAATGGGGCCGGGCGCGGTGGCTCAAGCCTGTAATCCCAGCACTTTGGGAGGCCGAGACGGGCGGATCACGAGGTCAGGAGATCGAGACCATCCTGGCTAACACGGTGAAACCCCGTCTCTACTAAAAAAAAATACAAAAAAAACTAGCCGGGCGAAGTGGCGGGCGCCTGTGGTCCCAGCTACTCGGGAGGCTGAGGCAGGAGAATGGCGTGAACCCGGGAGGCGGAGCTTGCAGTGAGCTGAGATCCGGCCACCGCACTCCAGCCTGGGCGACAGAGCCAGACTCAGTCTCAAGACAAAAAAAAAAAAAAAAAAAAAAAAAAAAAATGTTAGAATGACTTGCCTATACAAAAGAGCTAGCTTGTATCAGAAGTGAAGCTAAAACCCAGACCTTCCCTGTATTGCTTCCGTAATAAAGCTGGCTTCACTCCTTTTTTTATTTAAAAATAAAATACATTCATTGTAGATGATTCCACATACTGTATGGCATCTAACTCCCAGTAGAATTTTATTTTCCACCGTACCATGCTGCTGCACTATAGGTTCACTAGAATAAATACCATTCACTTGTGTGTGTGTGTGTGTGTGTGTGTGTGTGTGTGTGTGTGTGTATGTAGCTACTATATAGTGCTAAACTTCAAGCTGAAGGGAATTCAAACCATAAGTCATGGTCTTTGAATTTTTTGGAGCGAATGATTCAATGGCAAAAATGTTTTAAAACAGGTTAAGTAGAAAGGGGAAGGTATGGCCCATGTAATTGGAAAACACAAGGGTGGTTTCATTTCAAGCATGATTGAATCTGGAAGCTCGAATGACGTCAAAAGAATCATGTTTTTCTCTCTACCTAAGTGCTTCTACATACAATGGGAAAGATGACCCTGGAAATTCCAGACTAGATTATATATGAGATTTCACAAGATAAAAGAGCCAATCTCTCTCATCTATCTTTCCCCCTTTCCTTCTCTCTTCTTCTTTTTCCAGCCATTTCAGTTTATTGAAAGAAATAATCTGACTGGCTCTGATTTAGTCAGTGCTCATTCATTAGCCAAGTGCTCTTTCTAAGGGAAATAGTACTCTGATTGACTAGTTTGTCAGATGACCAGTGCCATATCAAGGGAGGTCAAGTTGTATGATACAAAGCCACACCAAGTGAGTACAATTCTTTGAAGAAAAGATGCTAGGCAGATAAAAGTGAAAGATAACTCTACATGAAGATAATTTCCAGATGCATGTATGGCTAAAAATGCCAAAATAGGATTTTACCTACCATAGTTCTTTTACCTATAATCTAATACCTGGTTGATCAGTCTTGTTTCTCTTCTGTTTCATCTTTACTTGTTTGGTAAATGTGCCGCTAAACAAAGCAATATCCAAAGTGAGAGGTTTTAGGAACCAGTGGCTCCACAACAACCACAAATAAGATAGTTTGTCAATGGATCTTGACATTCAGTGGAAAAGCTGTTAAGAAGAGGTCACAGCAGTTGCTACAGACAAGGTCAGACTTTGGGTAAATGATATGTGCAAACCTCATAAGGGATCCACCCACAATTCTTCATAGCTTAATTTTACTACATATTCCTTTGTATTGCACATCAGGACTTTTTTTGTGTCATTCTCTTTATGAATGCCACATCTGGGATATCACTTAGTACGTACTAGCTAGTCACTAAAAATGTACTTAGTGAATCTGTAAATCAATGAATAATAACTTCTCAGACGGTATTATATCTAGATCTCACTGTCTTGATGAGGATTTGTTTCTTGGTTACTTTTTCTCCAATGGCAGGAAAGAAAGGTTTATTGTGAGTACTAGGTATCTCTGGGGGATGCAGGAGACATTAACAGCAAAGAAAACACAGAAAATGGAGAGAAGGGATGCTAAAATCATATTTCATGGAGTTACCTCTCTAAACTTAAAGATAACTTTGTTATGATCAGAAAGTTAATTAGAACTAATCTTCCCAGAATGTGTTTCTGACTATATGGTTGTATAATATGTTGTGATTTCTACTTTCTACTAATAATAAGTACCATTATGACATATTTGGGTTACTTAGGCCAATTTTCTGTCTGAATCATATATTTAGTTTGGGTTCCTATTCCTATATTAGCTAGGTAGGTTCGTACAAGATTTCACTTTAGCCCAAACTAGTTCAACATGCGTATTTGATCACAGAAGAGAATGGACAGGAGTGTGGATGACTTAGTCTGATTCATCCCTAATATGAGAAAGATGTGGCCTAGTGACAATAGTTCAGGAAAGCAGACCATCTTTGTGTTAATATTCAGAACATTATGCATACTAACTGTTATGACATGGCAATTCTGTCCCCAAGTTTATACTCTTTCTTGTAGCAGATATACATTCTAGGTGAAAATAAATAAATAAATAATACATGAATAAATAAAATTAGTATCAGAGTGGGGACTGAAACCCATGTCTTTTCCTTATTATCATGGCATTAGAAACTTGCCTTTATTTTATAAGAGACAAGCCTCCAGGCTTAATGAAGCTGCTCCCTCAATAGTCGTATTGAATCAGAAGAGCCAGGGCAAAAAAAAAAAAAAAAAAAGCAGGGATCCTTTTCCATCTTTGCTTAGTTATAATGCTAGTTACACTCCAACTGCAAACTCTTTGAAAATAGTGATGATGTAGGAACAGGCAGAATTTTAGAACCTACATGGAATTTGCAACCTTAGCTTGAAAAATCCTCTCTTGACATATAGACTAAGCAGATTTGCTATATAAGTGATTTACAAAGAAAGCATATGGAATTCACTGTCACTTTTCTCCAATCACTCTTCACTTCTTCCACATATATTTGAAGGATTACAAAAATGACTGATCCTGGAATAGGTCCCAGAGTGAGCCAGGACGAGGGAACATGGTTTGCAACGAGTTCCAAAGAGCCTTATTCTTCTCCATTGGGTTACTTGTGAGTAGAGGGCATTGTCATATGTAGTCATTTTCATTTTTGTGAGTGTGAGGCAGAGCAGTGTCTTCCAAAGCCTGGGCCGGGGGACCTAAGCCCTCAAGTCTTACTTCTAGAGAAAACTTGCCTACATCATTCTAAATAGACTCCTCAGATCCTCACATTCATTTCTAATTATTCAACTACCAAATAAGGTTAAATAAATACACAGTTTATGTGTTTCTGTTATGGCAATGATCACAACTCACTGAGCTTGTTTCCAGGTCACTCTTGACCACTTTTGGCTTTAGGTGGCATGTTACCATCACCATATCCCTAGTGTATCACTGTGCATGACAGATAGCACATGTCAGTAACCATCGACAGTAACCACCATCAGTTTTGAACTTTATTGAAAGGGCTTTCACATAGGCAATCTCTTTTTATAACACATTTCCATAGCACATCAAGAGCCAATTTTTTTAAATCCCTGAGTAACACACAGAAAAATTGAGGTGCGATAATGTGTATTACTCTGCTCCCAACTGCACAGCAAATCAGGGACCAAATGGGGTGTTTGCCTGAATTCCAAGCCCAACATCTTTGTACTACTTTCTTATATCATCTATACTCAGACATCAGAATAGATGTGCTACATTCTTATATCAGCTATATTCAGATTTCAGAATACATTTTCATGTACCTGAAGCATGGAAAATAGAATAGAGAATAAGAAAAAAGATAAAGCTTCCGAAACATCAAACCCTAGAAATGAGTACCCCAAACACAGGGCACTTTTGTTGCTCAATCTTGCAGCAGAACATTACCACATGGTGGTAAATGTGACTGTAAATGTCAGACTGTGTTGCTCATTTTTCAGTCAAGGATAGGAAAATGATTTTAGTCTTCCAAATAGTTAATACAGTTTTTGTAAAAATTATGTTTTTACTTTTTATATTTAGTGCAGGTAATCATTTGCATATTTATTAAATCTTTATTCTATTCAGTGTTGACTGGAAGTAATATAAAATGGCTTGAAGGTGTCGGTGGAGGAGTGAAGCCCTTTTCTCTTGGGCTACTTTGATTCACCTATGAGAGACGATGAATAGGACCAGTTTCACTGGCTGAAATCTAGAAAAGGTCTGTAGGAGCCCACGCTTAGAGCTTCATATTTCACCCCTACTGTATTCTCTGGGCTAAGTATGCCTGAGGTAGGCAGAATAATGCCCCCACACTGGAGATGTTTACTCCTAATCCTGGGAATCTGTGACTATGTTACCTCAAATGGCAAAAAGGGCTTTGCAGATATGATTAAATTAAGGACTTGAGATGAAGAGATTATCCTGGATTATCTAAATTGGCCCAGTGTCATCACAAGGGTCCTTAAAAGAATCAGAGAAGGAAATGTGATGACAAAAACATAGCTTCAGAGTCAAAGTCAAAAAGAGATTGTCGATGCTGCACTGCTGGCTTTGAAGATGGAAGGTGGCCAGGAGCTCAGGAATGCAGAGAGCCTTTAAACTGGAAAAGCCGAGGAGTTGATTCTCTCCTCCAGCCTCAAGAAGGACCACAGCCACGCCACAACTTTGCTTTTAGCCCAGTGAGGCCCATTCTAGACATCTGATCTCTAAAATTGTAAGATAATATGTTTGGGCTGCCTTAAGTTTCCAAGTTTGAGTTAAGTTACTATAGCTGAAATAGGAAAGTAATATGGTATTTAAAAACAAAGTGTTAAATATATAGAACTAAAAGGAAAACAGATTTACCAATTTCCTGTATTCTAAAATCCTCCAATCCACCTATCACCTCATTATTAGAGCTGCCTTTCAAAGACACACCACTGACTATTACTCTCCCATGCAAAAACACTTGAATGGCTCAACATTACCTGCTGAATATAATACTACACTTCTGCCTGACATTCATCTTTCCCATGAACTTCCTATAACTTTACATTCTATGTCTCTCATTTACTTACATTTTTCATGTTTCAGTCATATCAAACTACTTGTCAATCTCTGAAAACTCATTTAAGTTTGCCACCTTTGAACCTGTGCCCAAAGCAGTCCTCAGCCTAGAATTTCCTCTTCACCCCTTCTATACATTTTCATTCAACTTACTTGGCCCTAAGGTCCAGTATTATGCTGTATCCTCAAAGAGACTTTTGTACAATTCATAAATTACCTTTCCTTCCTCAAAACTCTTTTAGTTTGTTGTTTTTATTCCATGGTGTCACTTGTGCCGTGGTTGCCTATATTCCTGTCTCACTTCCTGGATTGTAAGAACACTGAGGGCAGAAAAGAAGGATGAGCAAATTGCCTGTTTTTTCCCGAAGTACCCTGAGCTAGAAACTCAATAACCATGATTTAATTGAATTGAAAAGCTGACCTATGTACTCAGGGCTGTGGATCTGAGATATACGGTTCTCAATTTTACTATTGAGATCCATATTTCAAGTGTGAAATAAGAATTTCTACTTTGGATGACAGTAAACATCAGGTGAGGGCTGGTGCCACTGGGCTTAAGAGTGAACATCCTCCCTTCCTCCCCAATAACTCAGAGCAGGCTGACTTATAAATAGAGAGGTTTTACCCAGATTTTATTTCCAGTGGTTTCACTCTGCATTCCACTATGCACCATTTAATGAAACCAAGTTTTGCTTCAGAACTGGTTGATTCTCCGCACCAGGTTAAAGAGTCCAGGGAGCATGTACAGTCAAATTCCATCCAACTAAGCAATGAGATGTGAAATATGTTTGGGAGCACACGAGCACCTTGAATGATGTCACACTGACTTGTTTGCTCCCAGAATGGATGAGTGCAGGCCCTCTCTGAAAGAAGTTTCCTGGGTAATTGAGCCCAAATGTCTGGGAACTAGTAGCAAGCAGGTAAATATTTTTTTTTTCTCAACAGAGGTTAAACACAAGAATGCTTTGTCTTGTTTGGCCCATCATCCTTTAAATTTGAACTTCTCGGCCTCACTGGGACGGTGCTTACCTACCAGAGACCTAGAGTCATTAAAGCCAGTCCGGAGTTTCCTGGAAGGAAGAAATCCTTATAGTACATTTATATTTAAAATATACATTTTATATGATTCGTCTTCTTCATTTAAAATGAATACTTATTTGTGAAAGCTACAACCCAAGAGATTTAATAGAATAAAGGGGAAATTGAAAAACACATGCAAAGTTTCTTCTGACTCTTTTCTTCTAAATTTTCAGTTGGAGTGTTCATCCCCTACCCCTTTCTCTGTCTCTCGCTTCTTCTCCTTTTGCTGCTGTTCTACCTCTTCTTTATCATCCCCTTCTACTCCTGTCCTCCTCCTTCCTTTTATCCTCCTTTCTCTTCATTGCTGACACTAAGCAGAGAGGATTTTGTTCGTAATCATCATCTATCAGGCACAGCATCCTTGTGAAGCATTCATTGTTGGCCCTCTGTCTACAGTGCTGAAGTACTTGGATCACTGGCCAGCCCAAAAATGGCAAGTTTCAGTTCATGGCTCTTCTCCCTATTGTTCAATTTTCTACTTTTAAATTTTAGCTTTCCCTATGTTCTTTCTTTCTTCACGTCTTAGCACTTCTTGCTTTGCTCAACATTTAAAGAATAATACAGGATACAAAGAAGTTCTGAAGCAGTTGGTGGTGGTATGACAGCTGTTCCACTAGTATTCCCCCAGGGAGCAATTTTACTCCATCAGGAGAGGAAAATTAAATCACTCCCTCCCCAGCCCCCTGCACCATTCACCAATGAGCACCTGCCAGTGCCTTCCAACTGGCAGCCATGACAAGAGAGGCCCCCATCACTTTCTGGGTGGGCAACCAAACTACAAATGACATCCCTGTGACTCTGCTGGCAGCCAGATCTGGTCAAGAAACCATTGCTCAAAACTTTCTACTTTCCGTAAAGAAGGGTCTAGATTCTGTCTGCCCAAAGCTAGTGGGTAAGAAAGCTAGGGTGATGGCTTTAGGGATTGCCCTTTGATTTTTCACATCCTGATATCTCCCCAAAGTAAAAGTTGTTGGAGTTGGAAGGTGAAACTCTTAAAACAAACAACAACAACGGTAATAAAGGATTCCCAAGGAAAAATTCAATCATTTGAAGGAGAGAATGCTGCTGCCTTTCCTAGCCAGTTCTGCATTTTCAAAGGGATATTTGTGCTGCAAGAAGCAGCTTTTGGAAGTCATCTCAGGAGAAGATTCTCTTTTTTTTGCCTCACTAATCAACCCTTTTGTGCTGTCTGGGTCCAGTGACGAGTCACATGGAACCTGCAGGAAAGCTATTTTAAACTGATGTTTTGCGTGCCAAATGTATGGGAGGCTAAAACCTGACAAGAGAGGTCACCGTCATTCACCTTGCTGCTCCGGGGCCGGCCTTGATGATTCACAACTTTTAGCTGTGTGCCAGGTACTGAAGTGGTTTCTTTCTTTCCTTCTTTTTTTGAATTGTAGATCTCATTACTCCTGGAGGGGAAAGTGAGGCTCCCAAATATGTCCCTCACCGCTACCGCCACCAGGTTTCTGCTGGAGGCAGACATGAAGGAAGATTTTATTATAGCACCATTTCAAATACTCTGTGCTAGTTTTTATTATTTAACACTTTCTTGGAATTTTGAAGTTGTTGCTGGGAGTCCTGTTGGCATTCTGGTGTGCCCTGTACTATGGCCTTATAAGGCACAATTTATCTTCCACAAGATGTCACTGATCATACTGCAGATACAAATGAATTATATGGTTCTTGGAAAAAAGACAGCATTTCATAGCAACTCATATTTGGATCTTTTAAGAAAGAAGTCATTTAGAAGTAACCGGGAAATATGCCCTTGGCCTGGGGAGAGAGAGCAAAGCTGACTCCAAACCTTTTATTTTGCTATTAAAACCTTGGCTAGGAAGCATGCTTTAGTGGGTGAATGTGAGCCACAGCATAACGGCCAGTATCTGTCATAAGAAATTCATCTCATTTCCTGGTGCTTTTCGAGGCTAAAGCTCCCATTTCTGACCATGTGACCAAGTGGATACATTTTTTTTCCCCTCATTTCCCTAAGGACCATATTCAGGCTTCGGAATAAAGGGAAACCTGAGTTTTAGGGCTTTTTTAGTGAGACTCCCTGCAGGAAACAGATGGCAAACTTAAATTGGATAATGTCAAAGGAGTTTAATAGAAAATATTTTTTAATGTTTGGACAAGAGGCGGGGGTAAGGAAATCAAAGGGGACAGTGCAGTGCTCTGGGGCTAGTAACATCAGGAAGCTGTTAACACCTTTGTGTCTGAAGAGGGTAATGGGAGGGATTGGTTACCAGAAGCTAGAGAAACAGAGCACTGTGTGCAGAGAGCCTCTGACAAGCACTGGGACTTGTACCAGGAGAACACAGGCAGCCCATGGAGATGCTGTGTTGTGGGAGCCAGGGAAATAAATGCCCAGATATCACTCTGCCACCCTTTCAGATCTTTTATTAATATTCTTCACTGATTGATCCCAATTGGAAGCCAGAGACAAGGATGCCATTAATATAATTCAGGTGATCAGCCTCCCAGGGCACAGAGCAGGGGGCATCAGGGGATGGGCCACCCTGTGTAAATGGAGGGTATCCAGCAAAAGAATGATTCCCAGGATTTGTGTAACCTTTAGTTTTTCTTTGAAGAGACAGCTTCTCTGTCAAATAGGGTAAGTGAACAGAGCCTTTGGCTTCCCTTGAGTGAAAAACATACCTAGTGTCTAACTCAATCTTGTGTGTCTGTTTTGACTCAGCAATTTATGTTGATTAAAATCTTCATGTGATAGAAATATAAAGTGAAAAGATTCATATTTTTCTCTAATTTCTGAGGGCTTATAATTTATATTACAAATAGATTTTTATAAATCCAGAACTATCCTTCAGAAAAAAATGTGTAATTGATTCAGGAACGTACGAGTAGCATCATGCGTGAGGCAGCTAGAGACCTCTTACATCCATTCTTAAAAAATGATAACTTCATGCATAGTCAGCAAAGGTAACCACCGTACTCTATAAGTAACCACCCTATTGTAATCGCCATTGTAACTACCTTACAAACACAGAGGTTAAAAAGCAAATATCTTTTGCTGGGTGAGATTGGAGGAACAGGTGACAGATGCAACCAACACCTTGCAATTGATTACTGGAATTTTTCAAATACTTTATTTCCCAACTAATGGTCACTGGGAAAAATGGCACACTTAAGAATGTAGAGACTGCTGAAGATGAATGGCCTGCTCCCTGGTTTTGCTACAGGCTGGCCCTGAATCAAGCTTTACTGTCCATAAATTCTACTAACAGCCACTTATATGGCCAAAAACTGCTCCTAAATTACTAACACTGATGCCTTCTGATTCTGTTTGGCAGAAAGCAGAGATAGCAAAGCCCAGTAAATCCCATTAAAGCTAGGACAGATGGACAACCCTGGCTTCAAGCTCCGGTTGAGCATTTCAATGCTCTGTGACATAGACACTGTATTTACTGTCTCCTAATCATTGTCTGAGAGTGAACCTAGAGGAGGTTCTGTTCTCAACTGAACTTCTATAGTATCAGCTCCCTTTTGTAGCATTGAAATTCAGCTAATTCATTCCTGCATATTCTTTCACCTCTTCAACTCCAGGAGCCCTTTGCCCTCTTTATTTTTAATTGCCATGTCTTCTTTACATTACATTTTGTCTCATATTGTGATGGAGAAAGAAACAGGCAGTACTACATAGTGCAAGGAGCCATGGATTGAAACCGGAACACTGGTTTGATTCTGGTCTACACCTCTAGCTCTGTGACTGAATTATATCACCTCATTACACCTCAGTTCCTGATGTTTAATATTGATATGATGATAAGACCCTGTTTAAATAATATGAAAGGATATAGCATAGTTTCTAAAATGTATTAATTCTAAATAGATAATCAATATGATTCTGCCTCCCTTATCATTAGCGTAGTGTGAATGCAAAAGTAACTCACACAAAAGACTTGTTAGATTTACATTTGTTCATTTTACTCACAATTGAAGTTGTGAGACTCTGTTTATATTCCTTCTTGTCTAAATGTATAGTCTATAGCTAAGTTACACTATACAGAGATGTGCTTTTGTGGATACTTTAAGCATTGCCTATTGTCACCCCACTTTAATGCACTATATTTCAAAATCTCAGATATAACTAATCATTACTTAGCCTTCACAACTATATTGCACAAAATATTCCTTCCTTGGTAGACAGGATATTTTGTTTGGTGATTCTTTGACATCTTATGTAAAGAATGCATACACACAACAAAGTTATTCAAGATGTTTATGTTTGTTAACTTTATGAAGTGAAAAATACATGATCATTCAAAAGCCCTGTCGTTGATAGTCTTCTCTAACAACAAATCCCTTTACCATTTGCTACCAAGACAGTTGTATTCAGTGGCAAAGTTTATTTACAAATTCATGCCTTCGACAGATATTTATTAGTAAGGGCCTATCATATGCCAAGCACTGTGTCAGATTTTGGAAATTCAAAGATGACTCAGAACAGCCCTGCCGTCAAAGGCCAAAGGCGCATGGATGCCAAGGAGGGAAGAACAGAAATGCAACCAAAAATAAGTGACTATAGTCAATCTCAGTATATTTTTTCTTCAAAAAGGCAAAGATGGTGGATGTTAAGTGTTTTCATCACAAAAGTGACAACTATGTGAGGTGATGCATTTTTTAATTAGCTGGATTTAACTATTTGACAATATATATATACTTCAAAACATCCATTATACATGATAAATATAATTATACCTGTCAATTTCAAAAATACCTTAAAAATTATAATGTTCAATAACAACATCTATGGAAATGTGAACAGGGTCCAGTTGGCACACAGAGGGGAAATGGCTCTTTTCCTAGAATATGGAAGATTTCACTAAGGAGGAAAATAGGGGCAGGCCCTTGAAGTCAGAGTTGTCCAAGGAGGCAAAAGGATCAAAAGAAAGAGATCATACCTGTAGAAGTGGTTGGGATATTCAGGTAATAGTCTGTTTTCAATAGAGAAAAAGGTACATGGAGAGGAATTGGAAGAGATAAACCCGGAAAAAATCGGTTGAGTCCAGAATGATGGGCTTTAAACACCTTAAAATATTTGACTTTACCTTACAGACTAGAGTAAGTAAGGGTTTTTGTTTGTTTGTTTGTTTGTTTGTTTTTGTGAAAAGACTAGAGTTGTATTTTAAGACAGATGCTAGGAACAGTAAGGAAAAGATTAAGTCTATACCACTCTTTGAAATATTTGCCTCTATATAGGATTTTTCTGTTTTGGACTGAGTTGCAGCCTTTTCTTTCTTCAGCTTATTTGTGATGCATAACATTGTACTGCTTCTGAAAGAGGATCATAATCTTTTAAATGTATTCGTTGAGAGAGTAGTCATCAGTATAGACTGGCTCGTGGAGGATTTTCTTGAGGGCATCAGATTATTTTTTCTGACTTGCTTAACTGAAATACATGTCCCTAAGGATAGGAACTGCATTCCAGCATCAGTTAAGTATCTGAGCATGGCTGCATAAGAAAGAATAAATAAAACAGGGCTTGTTTCTCAGCACTTTTCAATGGGAGATAATTTGGAAAACTCTGACCTGATCAGCCATTTTATCATCTGCCTGACTTGGGTATGAGTGAGCCCCTGGAATAGTTGCTACGTACGAATGTCTAAAATACAGGAGTGAATGAGATTTGGGGAAAGAAGCAAATGGGGTATTGACAATGATTATCTTCATTTCATGTGTGTTTTGGCCCTGTTGATATCTGGAGCACTCTTGTTTTGCCTTTAGAAATTCAGAAGATGCTTATTATTTGGGCAAATGCAAGAAAGGATCAGACTATTATGCACAACTGCCACGGCTCCCTAGCAATTATTGCTTCCTTTCAGGGTTGCTGCAGCAGAAGTATCTGACGTTGCTGGGGTGCTGGCAAACTCTATCTGTTGTCATTCCTCCGTCTGCTCCAGCCTCCCAAACCAGGGCCTTTGAGCTCTGCTCCCCATCTAATCAGCGCCTCCCTACCTAACGACATCCACTAATGTGTGCTAACAGATGTCTGAGGGAAAATTAGCTGTGGTGTCCAAATCAATTAGACCAGAGTTCTGTGCAGGAACAATTTCTCTGCAAGCTGTATGGGCTGTATTTTTTTTTTTTTCCTGTTTCTTTTTTCCAAAGGTGAAGTCATGTATGTAGCTCAGGCTCAGCTTCCCTAGTCCATATTTTCCACTTCCAGGCAGTCTACCTCAGTGCTTAATGGGTTCTGATTGGACCACCAGATGGAGATGCCTCTACCAGGTGCAGTTTCCAGTAAACAAGTTAAGAACAGGAGGGCTGCCTCAACCCAAAGTCAATGTAGCCCAGAATGTCAGCTTCAAAGTACAACTTTGGTGTGTATTTAAATTCTAGGAGATGCTATGTTGACTGAGTTACCTTATATCACTTATTAGAGAAAGGCAACAATTTTTATGGATGAAGAATGACTTGATTAGCTAACATGCCTACTTCAGCTCATAGAAAGGGATTTCTACCTCCTGTCTTCTAATACAAAGGCCAAATTATCAAAAACATGAGTAAGTGGAGTAAAGACTTTCTATTCCAAGGTTAGGCGGACCTGGACTCTGACCCTGTAAGCTGTGAAACTTGGGAGAGTTTAAAATTGAGCCTAGGTTATTTCCTTACCAGAGGTGCCATTTACATTGAAACGTATTTGATCTCTTTGGGGCAAAGTTTAATTATGTGTAAAGTAGGCATAATAATATCTACATCTCAAAGAGGAATCTGGTAATTAAATAAAACATTCTTAAAACAAGGCCTGTTATGTAGTATATTCTCAATAAATGATAGGCATATAATCATTAATCTTTACATTCTGAACTCAGAGACACGTAACATTCAACTTATGAAGAATTCTCACCTTTTATAAAACAAGGCTTGTTTCTCAGTGATTTGAAAAATTCTGACCTAATCAGCCATTTTGGGCTTTTTTTTTTTTTCCACCTCCACCCAATGAAAAATATTTTTGAGCTGTCTGTGGTTTTACACTTTTTTTCTTATCATCTTTTCCCAGGTTTGCTGACTCTCTGAAACATGACAGCGAAACCTCCAACCACTACCACTACTGCCTTCATTCCTTACTTGTTTCCTGCCACATTCTCTTGAAAGATATTCATTGTGATCTTCTGTAAACTTTTATGTTGAGGAAATAAATACCTGTCCCCAAAATAGGACCAATGCTCATAATAAAAATTAATAAATGAATGGTAAAGATAATAAAGTACAGAATTTAGACGCACTTGTAGAAAGAAGTTAAATTTCTTCTCTTTTATTCTACATGACTATATTTGGAGTTTCATCTTGCTTAGGTTAGAGGATCCTTTTGAACATTTTCAATAACTGTCTTTATGCTGCTCATAATCCTTCAATACCATACTGCTTATTTATGTATTCCATTTTAAAGCTAAGAACCTTTGTGAAGCCTACCTCAGGCAACCCATGTATATGGAATGATCCTATTTTCAAGAACGTCTGACATTTGCTATAAAGCTTTTTCAGAAATGGCAGCCTGGGTTTGTTTTTTTTCTTTTCATTCTGGAAATGTAATCATGACTGAAAGGCATCTAGTCTTTTCAGGGCATCTTCCACTGCTGGAGGAAGTGGGAGACACAGAAAGAAATGGAAGCCACTCCATGCAGCCTGAGCTCCCCATACTTATCTCTCCTTCTACAAGCACAAGTTTTGTTCACATTACCCTCCTGTACAGCCTTGGAGGTCTGGCCAGCTGGGGCTGTGAGAGCTGAGACTGTGATATATGAATTACCTCCTAATCAGAAACCAGTGGGGTTGTTTTATCTTCATAAAGATTGCTCGTTTTGTTTTGCATTAGTTTTTGTTTTGTTTTGTTTTTGTTTTTGTTTTTTTTAGGTACAATTATATTTCTACTTTCAGCTGCTAACTGTGGCCCAGAAATAGAGACCTGTCAGACTCCCCATTTCAGTCTGTCCCCATTTTGTGCATGAAGCGGTTCTCCAGGAACACACAAACATCACACTCAGCTATGTCAGATCAGCTTCATGGCCACATTTATCAAAATTATCCCAGAGTCCCTTGCAGAGACGAATATTAATAGGGTTCATTTAAAACCAGGAGTGTTACTAATGCTTTTTTCTATGTGCTAAATGGGAGGAAACAAGAATTACACAAACAAACAAAACAAAAAGGTAGGGTTGTTAGAATAGCTAATAAGGCGAGGCGAAATCTTTGGGCAAGGGGAAATAACGCTGAGCTTTCAGAAATTTTGATACATCAATTTACATATTATTATTCCTGTTGCTTTCCATCCAGAAAGCAAAGCAGCCTTTCTCTCTGTACTCACCACACTGCAGGTAATCAAGCCTGAGCGCTGTCCCTGCGTACCTTCTATCTGTCCATCTATCTGGAGCATTCTTAATAGGTAATATATTAATTAAAAAGGGGATAATGTTATCTCTGCATTCAATTGGTAAAGAAGGCTCATGGAAAAAGAGTAGAGCAACCTTTGAAAGCATAAGTGGAAAGACATTAAGAATGTCTTTTTTTCAATTTTCATTTTCATATAGACCCATTTGCACACAACAGACCAGGTGTTATTGGCAGGTCTGCTTCCCAGAGCAGCAAGCTAACTGAGTGGTGTCCCTAGTAAGTTTTGTTGGATAGCATTTCACACTGTGATGCTGCTTCTATGCCCAGGAAATGCCAATTTGTTGCCTTGTGTGGGGTGACATCTGCTCTGAGTTAGGTAGATATTGCCATCATTCCCTCCTCAAGCAAAGTAGAGAATCAGAAGCAACCTTTTTGTGTCCATTGGCATTAAGCTGATTTTCATAATTATGTATTATCCTGCCAGAATTCTCATGTTTCATATTCTACATGGAAGAAGGTAACCTGAATGCTTGTCTTAGAACCTTGTCTGCAATCACCTAAATTGGGAAGTTTGAGTTGATTAGTTTGTTTCTTTAAAAAAAGGATATGGTAACCAGAGATGAGTGTTTTAAAAGTAGAAAGTAATGGTAATAAGTAAAACCATCACTTTTTAATTAAGTGAAACAGCATCTCAAAGAATGAAAGTCCATCCAAATGGGTGAATACTACTAGTTTCCAATAGATAGAGGCCAGGGATGTTGCTTTATATCATGTAAAAACTCCCACAACAATTAACTATCTAGCCCAAAATTTCAATACTTCCAAGGCTGAGAAGCTTTGTGTTAGAAAGGTGTAAAATTTCCAAACAGATCAGGGATAGATTGAAAGAGAAAAAAAAAAAAAGACACTGGATCATTATACTCCTGGAGTTTCTAGAATAAGAACACAGTTGTTTATACAACTCTGACTGAAAGATTATCCACCTTGTTCAGTAACACCATTCTTTGCTACCAAGTTTGTGTGTTTGATAGAGACACATACATGCAGAATGGTGAAAAAGAAAGAAATCATGCAGCCAGGTTACTTGATTAAGAACTGCTCATTAGGCCGGGCACAGTGGCTCACACCTGTAATCCCAGCACTTTGGGAGGCCAAGGCGGGTGGATCACGAGATCAGGAGATCGAGACCATCTTGGCCAACATGATGAAACCCTGTCTCTACTAAAATACAAAAAATTAACCGTGCATGGTGGCACATGCTTGTAATCCCAGCTACTTGGGAGGCTGAGACAGGGGAATTGCTTGAACCTAGCAGGCGGAGGTTGCAAAGAGCTGAGATCGTGCCACTGCACTCCAGCCTGGCAACAGCAAGACTCTGTCTTTAAAAAAAAAAAAAAGAAAGAAAGAAAGAAAGAAAGAAAAATAAAAAAGAAATGCTCATTATTAGACTGGTAAATACTGATACTGCCAGAGTCTTAAGACCGATAGAAAAGAACAGATGTAGGATTCTAACCCAGACTATTTTTTCATCCATAAAATAAAAATATTTGGTATTTCCATTAATACCATTAATAGCTCCTAGAGTAGTACAGAGGATTAAATGAACTGATATGTGCAAAACACTTAGTAAGTGCTCATTGAATGTTAGATATTGTTATAATCCTTCATATCTTATCATGGTGGGAACATGGTAATAGGTAATCGTAAACTTGATGGAGCCACACATGCTTCAGAATAGTGGATAAAATTTTTAAGGCAGTGAAGATCCTATTCATCACCTAACATTATCCATAAAGTTAGTGCACAATTAAATCTAAGTGAATTGTATAATATATACTTATGTTGGTTCTATTAGAGCAGTGTATTGAGATATATGTCAAGGAAAAATAAGTAAAATAGTTTACTTCAAGCATAAATTAATCATCCAAACATATCCAAGTAAAATAACCATAGGGAAAAAATGCCCCCACATTTATGAAGTTTTCAAAACTGATTGCTATATAAAATGATGTATTCTGTTTTAAAATCAAGGGTTTTCTTTGCATGCTTTTGTTTACTTTTGTGGTTCCCAAAACATGTGTATGACTTTGCTTCCTTCTTGCTGAATTGAAGTGTTATCTCAGGAGTTGTATCTATTGAGAGGACTGAGAGGTTTCTGGTTGGTATCAAGCATTCGCTTCTACTGTCATTTTTTATGGTACACATCTCTATGGCACGATCAATGTCATTTTGAGAGTGCAGCACCTGAGTTCCTCCCCTCTTTCTCCACTACAGGAACAAGCAGAAGAGGCTTCATCCCAGGGACACTCAGTTTAATCATGTACTTGCAAAAGGACTGAACTTTGAATATAAATCATATTCATCTGGCTAAATTCAGAGGTCTTTGATTCTATAAAAGGGGAGAGATGATTTTGAAATCATACGTGTTTCACCAATCTTTGGCTAAACCTTGGACAAGCATGTTTAATACATTGATGTTCATTAACAAGCAACTGTACAATTCAGAAATCACTTATTTGTTATATACTGTTCTTTTGATTGTTCCTCATAATCAATTTACTATTTTGTTAGCTAGTGTGGGCCTAAAAAATACATAGGATCAGGCATAGTGGCTCATGCCTATAATCCCAGCACTTTGGGAAGCCGAAGCAGGAAGATTACTTGAGGCCAGTAGTTTGAGACCAGGCTGGGCAGCATAGTGAGACTCAATCTCTACAAAAAATTTAAAACTTATCCAGGTGTGGTGGCTCACACCTGTAGTCTCAGCTACTCTGAAAGCCTAGGTGGGATACTCACTTAAGCCCAAGAGGTTAAGGATGCAGTGAGCCGTAATCACACCACCACACTCTAGCCTAGGTGACAGAGTGAGACCCTGTCTCCAAAAAAGTAAATAAATAAATAAAATAAAATTCAGAAAATAAATAAGCCAGGCATGGTGGCACGTATCTGTAGTCCTAGCAACGCAGAAGGACTGCTTTAGTCCAGAGATCTGAGGCTGCAGCAGGCTATGCTCATGCCACTGCACTTCAGCCTAGGCAGCAGAGTAAGACCCTGTCTCTTAAACAAAAGAAAGGGAGAAAGAGAAGAAAAGAAAAGGGACCTCATTTACTCTAGCCACTTCAGGTTTCCTAACATGAAGCTGCCTTGGGAGACTCTTCCATGGCCACTTCCATTCCACCAAAGGTATTCCGAACAGTATTATCATAACTTTATTTGAGATTATGTTCACTTCTTTTGTGGAACTGCTAGGGCAGTTAATAATGACAGAAATACAGAAGTGAAAAACCAACCAATAGAATAAGAATGGTGGGTACACAAAGAAACAAGCGATGGCATGTAGAACATGTGCATTTCAAGGTTATGTGTGCTTTATGTAGAGGGAAAAATGAATGTGGTTTTTTGTCCAGAAGAGCCTACACAGATAGCCATCATTTCTCCTTGTTTATCTGAGACCGTTGGACAACTGTCACCTCCCTTCATCTCCTTTCAGTGAAAACAGATTGCTCTCATCAGCTTTCCATTCTGAATTCTTCTCCCTTGACCTGTGTCTCTTAAGTCCCATTCTGGCAGTGGAAACACAGGCATTGAATTTTCTTCCATCTATGAAAACACTGGAGTGAGGTCAGAATCATAGTGTTTTGCCTGAGAGTTCTCCTCCCCTCAACTGTGTTTACCCAGGAAGGACAAAACTATCTACACATAACAGGAATTTGCTTTCTCTTTGGGTATGTCATTCCACTGTGCACTGTGCTTCAGTTCAGCAAGCTTTCCATTGCCTTCTTTTTAATTCCACTCCCAGTAAGTAGAAAAGGGACCAGGTTTTTGTTGTTTTTTGTTTTTTGTTGTTTTTTTCCCCCAAAGAGAGGCAGAGTACAGAGTTGCTGTTACCTGGAGCGTGGGGACTCAAGATGAGACAGGGCTTTAGTGATGTATGTTGAGGGCAAAAATGAGGACTTTGAAAGGTGAACCTTAAAGAGACAAGCTGGTCATCGAAAACTAAATTGCCAAACTTGCCTCCAGTGAACAAATGCACCTGCCATTCGTATTGCAGCCAATTTGCTGTTTCTACTTTTATCTCTCTCACGCAGCAGGCTCCAAACTCTCAAAGGTTTTCCTGTGGCCTCTCTTTGTGATGCCCCAACCAGCAGGACTGTTAGATAGAAGCTTCTGTGTAGGCATTTTATTCCCACCTTCTCTCCCACTCATTGCGTTAAAATAAATTGAAACAATAATATTCAAAAAAGAAGTAAAGTTCTAAGGAGCAACAGCTCTTCCTCCAAACCCTAATGCTACTGGAAGCTGTCCAGCTTTTCAAGATGGTGCATGGCACCTCCATAAAATATAGGCACTGGAGCCTAGCCACCAAGGGAGAGACACTCTATGCTGTTACCACATTACTTAGGTGTGAAATAATGCTTTTAAACGTACTCTCAGAGTGAATAATAGCTTCTGGAGAAAGATTTCCTTTGAAGGATGAAATTGTATAAGCAGGGTCTCAGCCCCAAAGCATTTTTTGCTATGTGCAGAAATGTTTGATAATGAATGATCATCAAGTGACTAGTTTTAATTACCTAAACAGGAGGGAGAAACACCATCTTTCCATAAAAAGAATTCAGAATGACAAATGTAGATTTGCTTATGTGAAAACATCCGATTCAATCATTTCCAAAAGATTTAATTATTTCAACATGTATTGTTGAGCTTTCACAATAGCTTACATTTCTCAACCCTAAAAGATGCTTCCAGTTACAGACTTCTAATTCTCTATGCCTGTGGTTCTCTGAAGACACCTCTATACATTTAAATGGAGGCTATTGCAAACTCTGGCAGGGAAAAAAGAAAGACCTTGGAACTGCATCCAATATAGGTTGTTTTTATCCTCCCTCTCTCATGAAAACCTGAAGTAAATGTTATGCAAAGTATTCTAATGCTGCCTTAAGGTTGGTATTTTTATTTGCACAAAAGAAACATTATTCAATTGTAGTTTCTCAACTATAACTCTTACCCAATGTAAGGGAAGATCTCAGTCTTTTGTCTTATGACATGCAGAAAATGACAAGCATTTGAGCAATATTTCTATTCTGTTGCCCTTCCTGGCCTTTCTGACTTGCACTTATCTCTCTTACTTTAGGCCAGCCAAATGAACAACCTTCAATTAAAAGTGGAAGTGCTAAGTGACTGTAGTGTGTATCTCAGAGAATGAGAGGCGGGTGTATATATATATATATAGTATACATCTCAGAGAAGGGGAGACAGCTCTCATCTGAGAGCAAAGGAATTAGAAATAAAAAGTATTCAAGGCATTCCATGGTTCAAGAAATAAATGCTATTTAATGCTTTAGTTTTCTCTACAGAGATGTCACAGATTAAAGTAAATAGAAGTTGCTGGTCACCTGTTACCTCCCAAAGTGTGTGTCCAGAGAGAGGTCTCTGGCCTTCCCTGATACATTTATTCATGCTTTCCCTTCCTGTGTTCCAGAGAAATATTTCAAATCACTATTTCTGGTGTTCCAGTCAGGTGGCACTAGCGTCTTCAGAGATCAGTGACATTTATTATGAATACTTCCTATATTCCAGGGGTCATGTATTTCACATGCATTTTTTTATTTAAAATTTGCAAAAGCCTATAAGTTAATTTTCCCATCCTGCAGATGAGAAAACTGAAAGACTAAGTAATTTCCCCAAGATTAAATAGCTAGTAAATTGAGCACCCGGGATTGAAACAAGGCTCTGAAACCCAGTGTCTAACCACAAATTATACCCTGTGAATACATATTGAAAGAGATGGTCCCCATCCTCTTTAATCTTCAGACATCCTTTGATCAGAGCACTGATGACACTCACATCTTTTGTTCTAGATCCCTGGCTTCTTATGTTCATCCATATAAGGAAGCATTAACCATGAGACTATGGAAGTTCAGCTCAAGGGGTAGTCCTCCTGGTTCATTTCTAAAATGCTCATCTAAACAGAATAAGCTTATACCACTGAAGCTGGGTACAATCTTGTCATATAGGACATTACTGGTGTGTGTGTGTGTGTGTGTGTGTGTGTATATATATAATTATACATATATCTGATTATATATATACACACAAACTATAAAGGTGTGCTAGGCCAAGTATAACCACATAGTCATGGGACATATTCTGCAAGCCCCACATAAAAATCAGTAATGTTACCATACAATTCTGGCTCAATTTTATCGTCCTTTTGTGCTTTCTGAAAAGAAAGGTTACATAAAAGAAAATATTCTAAGTGTATACACCCAATATACTTTCCCTAAATGATTTAGTTAATCCTTGTGTCTGTCCTGGAATCTAGAAAATTGGAATTTTATTTTTATCTCTTTGGAGATAAAGACACTGAGCTATGGAAAGATTTTGTAGCATGAAGGAGCCCTACTGAGAGTCAGAGAAAGTACGGGGCTCAATATCTAGGTCTCCTGAAGCCTTGCATTTAGTGAATGGGACTGCTCTTAGATAACTGCTTACTTATGTAGGTCAGATCTTATTTTCTATTCAGAGTCACACATTTTCAGTTTGTCCCTCTCACTATTATCCTGAAACCCTCCCTGGTTGGCCTTAAAAATAGCTTCTGTACTGGAAATATATTCAGTGAAATTCCTTTATGTTTTTCTTATGAAGAAATGATTGTGTAATAAGGAAACCTGCAAAATGCCAAATATGGAATTGTTTCACTATGGGAAACTGAGAACATACTTAACCTATGTTTGAAATCTTATTCGTTCTGAAAAAGTCTAATTTTGTATTTCGGTAAGGGAAACTAATACAGAGGTCCCCGAGTCCTTGCATTGATTATGTAACAGACTTTCCTTAAATAATTCCTGAGGTATTGTCTTTCTCCTCTAGCTGGAGGGAGAAAGAAAAAAAGATCTGCAGGTACAAAAGATACCAAGACAGAGAGAAAGTCAAAAATATTATCCAGGACTCATTTATTCCAGCAGCTGTGCTATTTACTAGCTAGCATATGCAAATAGAGAGAAACTTGGTGATAGTACCTGGACTGCAAAGTAAGAATTTTTAGTACACTATTTCCTCAAGCAATTTCTAGAAATATTTGGTACTGTTCATTGTCTTAACAGTTGTGAATGGAAGTTGTGACTCTATTGATGAGAATGCCATTTTGCTAATTCAAATAATATTCTTTTATATTGTCTTTGTTTAGATCTTACAGAATACTTTCTTTGACACTATGCATTTTATAAAATTCCATTTTGAGATTGCCACATTTCCAGGAACAGTGACTTACAGGTTAGGGGCCTGGAAGTAGCCACTTACAGGTTTTTAGCACCAAAGGTTTATAATCGGCATGGGCTCACGGATAGCGAACGCCTGACAGGTGGTGAAGACAAAAGTGAGGCACAGAATTAGTCAAAGACATCAATTTCTGACTCTGAACTGTGGCTTCAAAATCACAGAGCAGAGAAGTTCCTGTAAGGCCTATATCTCTTATATAGTGATGGCCTATGTCAGGCAGGAGGCTACAACTCGTCAGAAAATAAAGAAGAAATGGATGAGTAGACTGGAGGGTTAATAGTGTACTCATTAACAACAGCCAAAGTTTCCATTGAATGGAGGAAGAAAGGGTTTCCATTCAATGGTCAGAGTCATGAAACATGAGGGACCCTGAGAGGACATCATATCAAGTTTCTGTCTTTCAGACCCATATACTACTAAATAAAACTTGTGTAATTTTCTCTTCTTAATGATGCTTTCATCAGAGCCATTTTAGTCATTAATGTTAGTGGCTGAAGCAGATATTGCTGAGTTCTCATGACTTATGTCTTGCTCATGTAGTCCAGTTCAGTTTATGCATGCCTCTGTTATGTAGCAGCTATGCCTTCTTGATCATGTATCCACCACAGTCGCTGTGACAAGGTAAGAAGGGGCTTTTATTTTTTATTTATTTATTTATTTTTTATTTTTTTATTTTTTTGAGGCAGAGTCTTGCTCTGTCGCCCAGGCTGGAGTGCGGTGGCCGGATCTCAGCTCACTGTAAGCTCCGCCTCCCGGGTTCACGCCATTCTCCTGCCTCAGCCTCCCGAGTAGCTGGGACTACAGGCGCCCACCACCTCGCCCGGCTAGTTTTTTTTTGTGTATTTTTTTAGTAGAGACGGGGTTTCACTGTGTTAGCCAGGATAGTCTCGATTTCCTGACTTCGTGATCCGCCTGTCTCGGCCTCCCAAAGTGCTGGGATTACAGGCTTGAACCACCGCGCCCGGCAGAAGGGGCTTTTATTTAAGGGCTAGGCCTCCATATTGCTTACCTCACATTTCCCAACATTTTCTTGGCTACAGCCCAGTTGTGTGGTCCCAAAGGAACCCCAAGAGGTTGGGGAATGTCAAGAAGCAACGTAGATACTTGGTGAGCACTGACAGCCTTCTCCACAACGTCCAGTGACATAATAGACAATATATTGGGAATACCATTCAGAAGCACATTGAAAGTTAAGAGCACACACTTTCATTTTTCCAGGAAGCAGATGGACTAAATGGTGAGGTCCATGGTCACTGGACAGAGTACAAACAGAGCTAATTTAAGAAATGTCTGGGCGGAAGCCTAGTTTACAAACCAAAGATTAAATGTTAATGTGTTTGTCTTTGTTTTTTGCATCGATTAGGAGAATATATAGCATTTGAAATATTTTAATGAAACATGTTAAATAGAAGAGGCTAGATCTGCATTTGGAAAAAATCACACACCTATGTAAAGTGTCACCCATTTCCCCACCCCCTTTTCCTTCTCTTGACTAATTATTATCATATTAGTAGACTAATTTGATGTTCCCTTTGTCCAGTGTAAGTGAAGCATTTCTATTACTCCTGTTAGGACCTATAAACTAAGGTGTACTTTGAGTCAAACAATGTAGCATCTGATTGAAACAGAGTAAAAGGTTATACAGTTTTTCATGTGTGAATGTGGATTCACGTTTCACGAATAGCCAGAGCATATAAAATTTAACATGGGACTGTCTTAATCCCAAACATGTTATCAATTACCAGCATAGCAGGTTTCTGTTTGGTTCATAATTTTTCTTTTTTACAGTGTTTTAAGATACTTTAAAAAACATCTATAATAATTTACTCTACTTTGTAATTAGACTTAGTGATTAGAATCTTTTTCACTTGCATAACTGTTTTCCCTTAAATGGATGGCACCAGCTGGCTTATAGCTGAAACCTGATCTGACTCCCAAAGCCATCAGAGGGACCAGCATAAGGCAAAGCCTAATGTGTTGTGCAGCTTCATGGAAAGTCAGTAGTGAGATGTTTTGCATTCTTTTACGTTCCTTTGGTAACACTATATATGTGTTAAATATGTTGGAGAAGATTTTCTTTGAGACTTAAATCTTAGCTTCTCTGGGCATACCTTCAATTTTCGTAACATGGAAAGAGGCTAATATTATGTTCTGTCCCACAGCCTGTAATCATTAGAGGAAGGGCAAATAGCTAAAACTTGCAGTTTGGAGTTGAGCCACTTGGGGTATTTTACCATCAGGAGAAATGTGATGGCTATATAATTAATGAAAAAGCATTAGCAAAAGGCTAAGAGAGCAAAGCAATCACAAGTGGCCCTGAGTATTGTTTCCTTGTAATTTTACACATGGTATTGAAGATGCGTTAACTCCCTTATCACACAGTTAATGAAAAGCCATATCAAACTAGGCACTGTGCTTTCTGCTGGTGTGACAAGTCTGACTCTTGGAAATAAAACACCCTATGTCCAAAGTCTCTGGGGGCCAAGTTATATTCCAGATGAGGTTAAGTGACTTGCCAAAGGCAGAGGGAGGATGGGTAGAGGAACAGACAGAGGGAGCAGCTCGCCCTTTCCTCATGGATTAAAAAGGAAGAGATATGGGCTAAGAACCAAGAATATTCCTGGTGGCCACCAGGCCTGGTTCTCAGTCCATCTGGAGCTGTTTGGAACCGATCAAAACAGGAATCCTACTCACTGCTGCTGCATGTCTCTCTGCCTTGTGTAGTCTGTGGCTCATTGAGAACAAAGGATCCATCATATCAGGTGCCTTAACTGGCTGTGCCAATGTGCATCCAATTGCATGACCACCATGACCATCTTGTCCTAATTCTTGCCTTGTAACCCATCTCATGCGCTGGTGATGGGACATAGAGACAGTGGGAGCTGCTCACTTTCCTTATCCTGTGCTCAATTTCCTTAGAGTTTCTATAGAATCTCAAATGTAGTTTCTATAGATTTCCAGCCGAGGCCTTATTGAAAAGCTACTACCCCTGCTAGCCACAAGGACAGTACCAAATATAGAGCTGATGCAAAGTCAAGCAAGAAAAATTCTTCCTTTCTTCCCTTGTGGATGAGCTGCTGATTCCGTCTGGTTCTCAGGGGCATCTGCATCACGTTTTCCCCACACCGAGCCCTATTTTTCCAGCAGTCAGGTTTTTTTTCTATGTGAACTCAGAGTTCCAGTGGCAGTTAAAATCATTTCTCGTTGGAAGGAAGGGTCAGTGGACACATCATGTTGTATAAGCACAAGCATTACCAGATGGATACAAACACAGCCACAGAGGGTCGCGGCTGCCACAGAAATCATTCGCTAGAGTGCTCCGGCCCCGCAGCGTGTTACGGAGAGACTGCTTTTTGTGAGAATTGATCAGCGCTCCTAAACACAGGTGTTGTGCATGTTTATGTGTGAGACTGGGAGCCACGACGGGGAGATTTCTATAGGCGGTGTTTGTTTCCTTAGGACATAGAGGTTTGAATAAAACATCACGGCAGGGTGCAGAAGTAAGAGAAGAGAAATCTTTTGACATTTTCTCCATAACATGCCCAGGGCTCTGAACAAACAGGTGGAACAAGAGGCCCCTCCATGTCTAACTTCACATTTAGCTCAAGATTAATGAGAGGCTTGCCCCATTTGGGATTTATCTGTGGAAGCAGAGATGGAATGCTCCTTCTCACCATCATCGCCATGCCCCCCTTCTTGAGTTTTAAAAAGAGAAGGGAGAGAAGAGAAATACCATTTCATGTTGGCCAAAGGGAAGGGAAATGTGATACAGGCAGTAAATAGGCTCATAGAAATGGATCTACTTTTCATTGCAAAATTGTTCAAGCTTTTAAAGTTGCACATCTGAATATTATCACCATTATTTAGAAAAATACCTCAAAGTCAGAAAGTAAATCCTTAACCACATAATCTTAGCACTGAATAATGCAGGAGAAAAACTAACTTCAGTAAACGAATCTCCCATTGCTTCTATGCGATCAGTGGCATTTCCATTTCTATGCTCAGCACAACTACCCACCTACCCAGACTTTCTTATCTCTAGTTGTGCCCCAGTTATCTTGGCCTCTGTTTAATTTAATCAACATGATAGCATCTAATTTGTCAGTGGTCAATTATTTATTATTTATTAAAGTTTTTTTGGAGACAGGGTCTTCTTTGTTACCCAGGCTGGAGTGCAGTAGCATGATCATAGCTTACTGCAGCCTCCATCTCACACCTCGACCTCTTGAATAGCTAGGACTACAGGTGTGTACCACCATGTCCAGCTAATTTTTTTTCTATAATTTTTTCATAGAGATAGGATCTCGCCACGTTGCCCAGGCTTGTCTCAAACTGCTACTTCACATCTCAGCCTTCCACAGTACTGGGATTACAGACATAAGCCACCTGGCCTGGTCAGTGGTATATAATTTAGTTTGTGAAATATCAAAGCTTTCCTTTCATCTTGACATAATCAAAATAACTGGTCATGAACTTAGTACTTTCACTCTTTAGCTCTGTGATTCAGCCAAGAGACTGAAATTCACTGAGCCTCAGTTGTCCAAGCAATTGAAGGGTGAGACATGGTTGTAATGATACCTGTCTGAGCTATCACACAGGGATATGGTATGGATCAAATATGGCAAGGCATATACCAGTGCTTTGCAAATTGTATAATGTTATGCTACCTTAGATGTTATTATTAATTACTATCATTATTATTTTTATTATTTCTTCTCACTTTTCTACTTGTTTGCATTTTCTTTTATTATGTAATGTTTATTTGCCCCTCCAAAGAAGGGCAAACAAAGATGAAAAGGAAAAAAATCTAACACATATCCATCAATTCAAGGTTTTGTTTGGGATTTCTCTCCCCTATCCCCATCCCACACCCTGCATGACATTATGTACCTCTCTGAAATTTTCAAACTTAATAAAAATTACAGAAATTCTATCTCTCCTAGGTATGTTTAACCTTTGCAGCAACTACTGTGTTTTCTATCATTATTATAATTTTTGAAAAACTTAACATTGATATGAATGTATTAATTAAATCAGAATGGTAACTCTCTTTGTTTAGAAGGAAATAATAGGTATGTTCCACATTCTGTTTAAAATGGTGTATGGTAAGCTTTGAGCAGGGGCAATGCAAAGAAAGAAATTCTAAAACCTCCTGTGAATCATATTCTTTGTCTAAATATTCTATCCTCTGGGCCCTTAAACAGTGGCAAGAAACAACTTTTATTATTTTCATTGTATTCTAGGCATGCTTTAGTTCACCCTAGTTGTTTCTATTAGAATCTACCTCCTTCCCTACATGCAAAGAACACTATATGCCTTAAGCAACTAAAAAAAAAAATAAAATAAAATTAGGCAGCTAGTTATGTAGGCATGAAATCATTACATTTAAGAGATTCTTACAAGCACCAGAGTTCTCTCTACACATTTCTGATTCCCAAAATGAAATGAAAAATAAGATAAACAGTAAGTCATTTTGAAAATGTAAGAGTAACTCTTCATATTATTTTCATGATAACCTCCAACTGGCACTTCTGTTGAAACAAGAAAACATGGTTGATCTAAGTCATAATTGTTATTGTTTTATCCCCTCCTCACCTTTTCTCATGCCTTGCACAATGTCTGTATGTGTTGTAGGCACTCAATAAATGTAGTTTTGTAAGATCCTTAAGCATAATAGACAATAAATTGGTCCCCGAACCCTTTATACTTCTGTTTCCTATTCACTTCTGGGTCCTTTCTATCTGGTTTTAAATCTTTCTTGCTTTTGATATAAGGACTTATCTTTTATCATATTATCTTAGTAGCTAAATAATTCATTTATGGGATATAGGCAATATTTCCTCACATTCAATTTTTTTAAAAAAAATTAATAGAACACAGAAAAAGTATTTTGGTTGCCCATGAAGTGTTTTGAAGTTTTTAAGGATATGTCATGTTTTAGGACTAAATCCTACTGGCTTCCCCTGGAATAAGGAGTGGATTTCTGGTAGATGGCAGGAATGCAACCCGAATTTTCATCTTGTCTAAGAATTATACCATGCAACTTCCTTTCACATAGAAAAATATGTCTTTTAGAGTATAAAGGGGGAAAAGTACACTTTTCTTTTCTCTGATAATGTCTTAGGGTGCCACTTCCCAGTTGGAATTCACTCAATTGCTATTTGCCACCTACCCAAGGTAGCCTGATATTTTTTGAGCTTCCCTCTGTTAACTACCCACATTTCTGCCAAGTAAAACCATCTGCTCTGGTTGGACAGTATCAAAATCCTATTCTGTTCATACCAGAAACATAAAAGATATTTTGCCTAGGTAAAGGAAAGATAGTAATTTTATTCATTCTATCTACTTAAATCAGCATCTGCAGGCTTTCCAAAATTAGCAAAAACAAATATCCAAATGGCTAGAATAAGAGTCTGGGAATATGAGATTTCAGAGAAGTTGCTGACTTGCTGAGTAACTGCAGCTTCAGTGAACAGACTCAGAAGGGTTCCATTTGCTTTTATTTAGCAAGGCAATGACCCATCCATGGGAACAGCCACTTGATATCCCACAGAGTGCACCTATTGCTGAAGCAGCAATAATGGGCACCCTTAGCTGAATGCACATGCTGGTGTCTGGATAATTTGTCCCATTTCTAAACTAGAACACTCACTTAGATTCTGGGGTGATTGTGAACATTTAATACATATAGAAAGATTTCAATTTAATATACCTTGATTTTAGGTAGGCTAAGGGACTCTCAGTTCACAGATATCCACACTACACATGTGTCACCGGCAGAGAACATTCACCACTGGTTGGTATATAAATGAGCTATGTAACATTTATTTGTCCCATGGCTACCATGTTTAAGTTATTTAGAGCCATCTAATTCAAATTAACCCTCCTTTTTTTTATCAGGAGAACCCACTCCTGATGTTTAACATGGGTTCTTTACTATTTCCCAAGTGTCTCAGCTGGATTGAGAAATAAAAGGAAGGAGCACAAGAGAGAGAAATTTAAAGCTGGGTGTCCGGGGGAGACATCACATGTCGGCAGGATCCACGATGTTCCCAGAGCCTTAAAACCAACAAGTTTTTATTAGCGATTTTCAAAAGGGGAGGAAGTGCACAAATAGGGTGTGGATCACAGAGATCACATACTTCACAAGGTAATAAAATATCACAAAGCAAATGGAGGCAGGGCAAGATCACAGGACCACCAGATGAGGTGAAATTAAAATTGCTAATGAAGTTTTGGGCACGCATTGTCATTGATGACATCTTATCAGGAAACAGGGTTTGAGAGCAGATAACCTGTCTGACCACAATGTATTAGGTGGGAATTTTTGTCCTAATAAGCCTGGGAGCGCTATAGGAGACCTGGGCTTATTTCATCCCTTTGGCTTCAACCATAAAAGATGGGACGCCTTAAAAGGGGCCGTCTATAGGCCTACCTTCAGGGCGCATTCTCTTTCTCAGGGATGTTCCTTGCTGTGAAAAAGAATTCAGCGATATTTCTCCTATTTGCTTATGAAAGAGGAGAAATATAGCTCTGTTCCGTCTGGCTCACCAGCAGCCAGTTCAAAGTTACCTCTCTTATTCCCTGAACATCGCTGTTATCCTGTTCTTTTTTTAAGATGCCCAAATTTCATATTCAAACACACATGCTCTACAAACAATTTGTGCCGGTGACACAATCCACAATCACAGGGTCCTGAGGTGACATTCATCCTCCTCAGCTTACAAAGAAGATGATGGGATTAAGAGATTAAAATAAAGACAGGCATAGGAAATCACAAGGATATTCACTGGGGAAGTGATAAGTGTCCATGAAATATTCACAATTTATGTTCAGAGATTACAGTAAAGACAGGTGTAAGAAATTATAAAAGTATTAATTCTGGGAGCTAATAAATGTCCATGAAATCTTCACAATATATGTTCTTCTGCCACGGCTTCAGCGGCTCCCTCCGTTTGGGGTCCCTGACTTCCCGCAACACTTTTTGATGGTGGCAACTGTCTGGATGAGTCTCTAGGGACTGTTTTGTTGTAAATCTGACTTCCTGGGACAGTGCTTGGGACTCATAAGGCCACTTGAGAATGTAATAATGTAGGGCTCAAAGGCCCAGAAGAGTATGCTTTACCCAGCTTACAACCTTAGCCAGCATACGAAAATGCCGGCTACATCTCGGAGAACAACATCACTGAAGCGTCAGGCACTAACTTTTAGTTACATGTGCAGTTCAGAAACTGCTCTTGTCGGATGAAAAGAGGATTAAAGGAAGATGGCTTTTTCTTGACCATACATTGTCTTAATATGTCATTTCTATTAGCTTCCTGCTCCAGTTTCCCTGAGTTAACTACATTACCACACACGGTACCTAGCATTGCTTTGTTTTGTGCATACATTTTATCTTTTCTTCTAAATAGTTAGCATATTATCCCTTTTACCTTATTTGGATCATCACTTAATGCAGGCACAAATGTAGCATTAGTAATCACTCCTGGTGGAGAAATTTGAGTAACTGATACTTATAATGAGTTTTTTTCTTCCCTCAGCTTCACCTGACACTCAAAGAAGCTATAGTTTCTGTATTTTTTCTACTTGCCCATGAAATTTGTGTCTAAATGAAATCATGTTCCGATAGAATGTGGTTCAAATGCCGACCCCACAGGCTGATGTTTCTTGCTTTGCAAATGGATCCTAATAGAAGTGGGAACTAATGCTAGTGGAAAAGATATTCTCACTGCCAGTTGTATTCTACTACAAGGTCTAAGGCTTCAGAGACTCCAATGACAGCCACAAAACACCTGGCAACATCTGTTGTTTACAAGGGCAACAAATTAAAGAAGACCAATTTTTTATGGAGACATGACAAATTATGTAAAATTGTGACAAAATTTAATTTTGGCTGCTTTTTCTTGGAAAAAAGAGTCAGCTAAGTTTCTAAAAAAAAAATGGTGAAAATTATTTCACTCATGGTATATATTCTTGCATCTTTGTGTCACTTTTTATTGGAGATATAAAGTATCCAGACATTTATTAAATGGCTCAACATACTGGCAGAGCTCTCCATAATAGTAGATAAAAGCTCAATACAGATCTTTGGGGTAATTTATTTTTAATGCCACAATTAATGATTAATTATAAATTATGGTAATTACCTATACCTTTTGGCAATCATGGAGTCTGCAAAAATATAACTAGAATGCCATTAGCCACAGAAATGCATGGGCTATTTTACCATGTTATCCTAGGAGGGCTCAAGACAACACTTCTTTATTAGCTAGTTTTAGTATGTAATAAATAATAGGTACATTTGTCAGACCTCTTACTGCTATATAGATAGACCAAGTTCACATGCGTTATCTTATTTGACCCTAATATCAATCCTGTAATATTGCCTAATGCTAACCTTGTACCTCCAATTGCTAGGTGAGGAAACTGAAGCTCAGAAGGATTTAAATAATTTGTTATAGTTTGGTCATTTATTCACTCAAAATTGGGTAAGCACCTACAAAGTGCCTGATGATGGGGATTCAGAAGCAAAATGTCAGAGAATATTCTGTTGCATTGTGAGCTAGTGGCTGGGCAGGATCACAAATCCCCCGGCTCTCAATCTAGTACACTGTGCTACATTTCCCAGTCCTGTCATCCATCCTGCAAACTCCCACACCATGCAGCAAAACATGCTTTAGTGGCATTTTCAGAAACCAAATGCCAGGTTAGATGGATGTTTGATGTTTCACTAGATGGCATTTATGTGTTGCATTGTATATTTTTATTCTCATTGTTGAATCCTGGGAGTATGCTTATTAAATACAGCAAGTGCTGCTCAAGAAACATTCTGTAGATTTCTGAACCCAGTTCTTACATAGACACACCATATTCTTTCATAGCCTGTGACATATGCAGATAAACAGGGCTTAAGCTCTTCTTGCTGTACCAAAGAAAAGTTAAAAATTAGGGAGTTGATGGTGTTTTTTTAAGACCCCACCATCACCACATACACAGTAGTGTATACACCTTGCCCCATCTTTGAATGAACAATAACTAATGAGACTAATTTGTTGCTAATTTGTACCATTAGAAATGGCACTTTGAATTGAGTACAAGTAATAACCGCTAATTATTTGAGGTTAGGGAAATGAGCCAACTGACCACTTTTCTCTCCTACTCTGGAACTGATTAGTTTCCTTCTGTTGGTTGTTCAGTTAGGAACCAAGGATAAACGCATTAAAATATTCACAGCTGGAATTAAATGGCTTTGTAGATCTAAGGTTATTTTAAAGCAACCAAACTGACAGATACTCAACCAATGCTTAACATGCAACAAAGCTAGCATGTGGAAGCCAACGGAGCATCTAGGCAGAGATGACAACAGTTTACCTCTGTGGAAAGTCCCCTCTTCAAATTTTCCTCTTATTATGGCTGATCCTTAATTTGCAACAATTAGGATTCTTTGGTTTAAGCAATAGAAATTGACTGGCTAATCTGACGTATAAAGCAGGTGGTCCATTGGAAGAATATGAAATAACACAGAATTGAGGGAAAACAGAAAAACTTTACTTCAGCAAGTACACAAGCGCTGTATCTCTGGATATCCAAACCATAACCTCAAATAATTAGTGGCAAAAACTAGGGAAGAATAATAGTCCTTTTAGGTGGTTAGCCTTTCATGATGTATACTAACCATTGCTGCTGAACAAATCAAAATCGGGAGCATAAAATAATAGTTATTCTTTATATTGCACAAGTGGGGAAGTCAGCTGATTGAGGCTGAATTTCTTGAGGTGACTCTGCTCCTGGGGTTACCAGATTTGACAAGTCAAAATAAAGGATGCCCAGTTAAATTTGGATTTGGGGTAAATAACAAATAATTTTTCTTATAAATGTGTCTAATGCAATATTTGGAACACATTTATACTAAAAAAAGCGTTTGTTGTTTGTCACAAATTTATATTTAACTGGGTACACTGTATTTTCTCTGACAATTCTGTCTGGCATCTCCCATCCTTCTCCTGGGATGAAGAGGCTCAGCTGAGCATGTTCTTCTGGTGGTCATGGCAGAGGCACAAGCACAAGTGAATTCAATGGTACCAGCACTTTTCAAAACTATGCTTGTGTTCCAGATGCTGACATCCTGTTGGCAAAAGCAAGTAACATGCCCCAGGGATGAAAAAGTATATGTCACCCTCTGTAGGAGGGCATAGATGTGACAAAGGACGGGGATAGAGGGAAGGGTACAGATTTGGGGCCATTAACACAGTCTGCCAGCAAGAGATTAAGTCAGTTTCATCCTCTTTTGAATCATTCCTCATAGAAACCAGGTTCCAAGCGGGGAGGTCTGAACGGTACAGCTTAGGTCTTGTCCCCACTCCTTGTCCAAGAATTGGTCACTTGATTAAGAATCCCAACAAACCAATAGCTGTGGGTGAGCAGTGGTTTTTCCAAAGGAAAACCAGGATGTCTTACCAGAAGAAAGAGGCATGGATTCTCGGCAAGTAAATCCTATATGTCTATTCTACTTATGTCCCTGACTTTGACTTCATGTCTACTTTTGGCATATATAAGAAATGTTAGTCTTATACAAAAAGAAGGAGGGATGATTTGTGAACCTACAGAACTGTACAAACACCTCTGGACAGTCAACTCTGGGTCTGTAAGAGTCAGGGCAGACCCTGGAGATCTGGTAGAGGGTGGATAAAGGAACTGCAAAGACAATAAGGAGGGCCAGGAAAACAGGTGGCAGAGCCAGACTGACTGTGTCATAATCTTACTTAAGGCTGCCCCATTGCACAGCTGAGGGAGTCTACATTATTAGATGCACCTAGATTTTAGCATTATTTCAGAAATCACCATTCAATTTTTACTAAATAGAAAAAAAGTATATAGGCCCAATGCAATGGCTCATGCCTGTAATCTCGGCACTTTGAGAGGTCAGGGTAGGAGAATCGCTTGAACCCAGGAGTTTGAGGATGCAGTGAACTATGATCGCTCCACTGTGCTCAGAAAAACAAAAGAAAGAAATGTGTATTGTAATGCAGAATTTACGTGCATTTCAATAAAGAATATTACCCATTTAATAATCCAAATTTTAAAATTAACACAAAATAGTATAGTATCCAAAAAATTAATTATATATTTTAGAAATATTTTGGTTGAATTAGTTAGCATGGTAAGTAATGTTTATATTTACATGTTTCCCAGAAATACTGAGCTGGCCAGGTTGGTAGCACTTTATAGGGTAATTCTGAAAACCAAAAGAGTGTATGCACTTTACATCATTCAACAAATGGTATTGTGCACATTGGCTAAAAAATTATAGGGAGGAAAAAACTGATTATTTCTCATACCAGAAATAAATTCCATATGATTTTAAGAATTCAATATAAAAAAAGAACCAATTAAAATAAAAAGAAGAAATAGAGATAAATATTTCACTGTTCTTATGTTGGAGAAGGATTATTTATGCATGAAAGCAATGGAAGAAATAACAAAAGAGAGATCAATAGATACAACAACAAGGAAGTTTTAAACTTCAGCAGAACAAAAATAATCATAAACAAAAGACAGAGCCGAAGAATAAATTGTAAATATGACTGCATGACAACAAAAGGTCAATTCCTTACAATATAAGTAGCTCTCATTAATCAGTAAGAAAAACAAAATAATCCAGACAAATGTAGTTATCACTGAAACTGAATAGATTGAAAACATTGAATAAATGGTTCATGGCATTATATATAGGAAAATATAATAAATCTCACTAATATTCTGTAAATAAGAATTGTTAAGGGATTGTCTAGAAAGGAAAAAAAAGCACTACACAGAGTACTATGTTGTTCCAATAATTCGGCATAAATCAATATTACAGTGATTTTGAAAAATAAACAACTTACGTTTGCTGATTCAAATAGGCGCGTTATATTAAACAGTACTTTCTAGGCAGTCATTCCTACTGAGAATTAAACTAAGGAAAAAATACTATCTCTACCACTTTTGCAGAAGTTAATATGATCTAGAGGAAGAGTAAAGTTTGTGAAACATACAAATTCTAGGTTTTGGTTCTACCTCTATTATTCATTAGCTATGTGATATTTACCCATTTTTGTCCCGTTTGCCTGCATGTGGGAAATGGTAGTAACAGTAGTAATAATGATGATGATGATAATAATAATAATAATAATACATTTTACTTCCCAGGATTTTTATAAAGATTTTATGGGGTAATAGAATAAAATTTTTGAATTGCCACCTGATGTTATTGGTGATTATCTAAATTTAATTCTATGGAGGGCTACGGGAAACTAGGAAAGAAATAGTAAACTATTACACTAAGAAAGGTATATCTATATCTATCTATCTACTTCTTCCTCCTCACAGAAAAAGAAACAAAGACACTAAAACTCAGAAAAAAGCCTGTAGTTGAGGAAGTTAGACACCAAGTTCTTCTTGGTTGCTATGTTCCTGAAATATACAGACACTTCTCTACCTCATGGTTAATGTTTTTTATTAAGAGTCAAATAAGTTGATAGGGAAATAGATGACTAAAGGGGTAGCTAAATAAATATTGATAAGAGCTCCATTTTACTCATTCAAAATGAAAACTTACTCCTTTCTGACAAAAATTCTGTGAGATACCCTTCTTGAGTGAAGTAAAAAGTTGGGAAAAACTAAGTGAATTTTTTTCAAGCACTTTCTGAGCACCTGCTATGTTCTAAGCACCATGCTCTGTAAGATTCAGTGGTTTAGAAAACACTGTGTGGCTCTTACGGTTTAGTGAAAGGCACAGGTAAGTAACCCAGCTGTCACGGTTCAGTGCTGTGAGGGTGAGACACAGGGCATTTCACCCAATATGGCCTCAGGAGTAGGGCATGAGGTGAGAACACAGCAGGGCATTTCACCCAGTGTGGATCCAGGAACACAGTGGGAGGCAGCAGGGTGGGGAACAACAGGAAAGTCTTTCGCAAACAAGTAACGAGACAAGCTGACGAGCTGAAATTTGAAAGGGGAAGAGGGTAATTGCATGAAGAGTTGAAAGAAGAATATTTCATGTAGGAAGAAATATAATCTCAAATGCCAGAGTGTGAGGAGAGCACTTCCAGAAGCCAAAATTTGCCTGATGCCACTGGATGATGCAATGCAAATGGAGTAGGGAATGAAGCTGGAGAGATAAGCAAGGCCAATCATGAATGACCTATTAAACCATATTTAAAAGTTCGAATTTTATCTTGAGGACAATGAGATTAATCAAGAGATATTACATTCACATTTGCAATTTAGGAAACAAATATCTGATTGTAGTGTGGTGAATGTGTGGCAGTGGGCATGAAGAGCGGAAAGCTAGAGACAAAGAAACCATTTTTAATATTTTCTCATTTCAGTAATTTAGGCCCTCCCAGAAAGAAATGTTAATGTCTGAAACAAGGTTAGTGGGAGTAGGGACTGGGAGTAAAGAATGAATCTGCTATATATGTATACACATACACACACACACACACACACAGAGGTATATATACATATATATTTGTATATATACATATATATCGTGTATATATATGCGTATATACATCACACTCATATAATATAAAATTGATCCTCAATACATGACATAAACCACAGAACATGACATAAACCACAGAACATGAGGATCAATTTTTTATGAGTGTAGTGAAGGGGAGACGGCAGTCAAGGGAGATGCTTTGCTTTTTTTGCTTAGACAATTCTACCTGATGACACTGTTAACTAAGATAATAAAACACAAGTGTTTTGTGGGAAGGAAGATAATGACTTTAGTCCTGAGTTTGTTGAATCTTGGGTGTCTGTGAGGCAAACAGTAGAGATACAGAATAGTCCATTGGAATGTAGGTATAACAATCATGAAAAAAATCTGGGCTGCAGGTGGTGCTTTAGCTTCTGAAGCTAGAAAATAGGTAAGATCCTTTGATGAATGTATAGATTGAGATGAAGAAAGAGGTAAGTGATCAAACTCTTAAATACAGATAGTTAAGGAAAGGACAAGATAAGCCTAAGAGTTAATCTGAGAAGGCTGACTATAAGGATAAGAGGAAAAGCAGTTAAATTTGGTGTCTTAGAAACCAAGGGAAATAAAAAATAACAACTGAAAGGAGTATCAACAGAGCCAAACAGTTCAGAGAAAAACAAGATAACAGAAATTGTCCATAGACCTAGAAACAATATGATAATTGGTGAGCTTCCTGACAGTAATTTCATTTGAGGTTAAGGAGAGAATCCAGATTGCACTCAAGGTTGAGGTGTGGATGGGAGATGACGATGTGGTGTAGGACAATTCCCTCAAGAGATTTGGAAAGAGAGATTGAAAGTAAATAAGGTGGGAAAAAATAAAAAATAAAAAAGGGACACATGTTCTCAGGATCTCCTGAAAGCTAAGTCACAGGAAAAAAGAAAAAAAAAAAAAAACAGAAGTGAGAAAGAGTTTAGGGAGAAATTTCTTTTGACAACAAAAAAGACTGTATCATATGTACATGCTTATGGGAAGAAGCTAGTACAAAATAAAATAAAAGTAGGAAAGCAAATGATGAAGTAAGACCCACTGAAAGTGATCCAGAGGCACATGGAATACAACGTGGTTACATTCCTAACTATTCAGCACGAACACTTTCTCTATCTCCAGTCTCTGAGACTCAGTACTTGAATAGATTGTCCTTAATTAGGAGATGCAGTGTGGTTTGGTGGCCAGAACATAGCCCTGCAGTCAATTATTCTAGATTTTATTCCCAACTTTATCAGTACCTGTGTATGTGAAATTGAACAAGTGGCTTAACTGGTGTGACATGTAAATGCAAAGTCTTTGCTCTATGTCCTTTTATTTAAAAGAGAGAGAGAGATTGTCAGTCAATTGTACCACAGGTAGTAATTCTCTGGGATTTTTTTTTAGTTGTGGATTTTTTTTCTGTTTTATAAATGTGCATGGTTTTATATTAGGGATATAGAGACTTTAAAAAAAAAATCACAACATATCTATATTTCTTCTCACACTGTGTCCTGTGTTGCAATTCAGATGTAACTACAACTTTAGTAATGCGGAATCTTAGAATGACTATATAGCTTTCTGTGATAGGTTTTGGATTGTTGAGGATGGCACCTAGTATGTCCACATTTTGTTCTGAAACACTATCATTGATTTATAGTTCATTGCAGTTGTTTTGAAGATGTTCAGAGCACTAGCCTACTCATCTGAGAGTTAGTAACTGTGAACTCCAAACAATGGAACAATCGGACATTCAGGAGCTCTGAATTCTAAGTCCAGCCATAGTTCTTGATGGGCTCGTCCTTAACAAGCCATCATTTTTCTCTGTGCCTGATATTCTTCCCTGTAAAATATATATGATCTTTCAGGTTTTCACTGCAAAAGTCTGTGAGAACATATTGCAAGACAGTGTGTGAATTTGAGAAAACGACCCTTAACCCCAATAGCCAAAAGGAGGATTAGGAACTCTGTAAATAGAGATTGCTAAATATTTGGAATCAGCTACAGTCTGCTGCCCTTGGGTTTGACTTTTAATGACCGGTCCCCTACCCAGAGGCCCTACAAGAGTGGAATGCTGAGGTGGAGAGAGTCCTCATCCTGCTTCCTCCGTGTCACACTCTGAACCAGTCAGTTGCCCAAGTACCATCAGTGTCTCCTAATGAAGATTTGCAGGGATCGTTTGGCTGTCAGGTGCTTGCTTCTGCAAGCAGAAAATGTTCCTGTTTTATTCGTCACTACACAGAGTCCCTAATGGGCAGTAAGAATGAGAAAAGATAAAATTCATTATTGAACTCCTTCATGCTCTTTTGTCCTCCTCCTTCCCCCAGACACATACTTTCTCAGGGACAGCCTAAACAAGTGAGTAAAAAAGAAGAAATTCACAGTCAGACTATAAACCCTGCTATTTGTAATCAGTGCATAACCTCTGTGATGAAATTTGTGAGTAATTCACTCCCCACTTAAGCCTACCGACGTGTGATCTAATGTTGCCACCCTGAACACTAATGAAGGAAGTCAGACGGCAGTACAGCTTGCCCTTGGGGACTCATTTCTCACATCACCAAAAACTAATTTCTGTTGTTTTCAGCCATCTGGTAGCCTGGGTTGTGAAGATGAAGTTGCAATCAAGTAGTGCCTATGAGCAAAGGCCCAGAATTGGCTGGGATTGAAACTCATTTTCTGCCCCTCACCTAGCCCCCTCTATGCCTCAGTTTCCCACCCATAAATAAAAACTTCATAGGATATCATTGCTTTATTGTAAGAAGTTATTGAAGTAATATTTGTTAAATACTCTACGTTGGGTTCTATGTATAATAAATGTTTAATTAAAGTTAGCTATTAATTACATTGTTAGTAGTAGTGGTGTTGGAAGTATTAGAAGTAATAGTATTTTTGAATGTCTACCTGTCTGTGACATAGGCCTTATTAATTCACATTTTCAATTCTAAGGTACTTCATGCAGCCTGTTATACACAAAGATGATATTTAAATGCTTTCTATTGTGATGATTAATCCATGTTCATTATGTTGCTAGATTATAAGTAACCAGGTATTGCCACATCTTAATAATACAGTAATGTAATCTTATGCTAAATAGCATTGTTTTTCTTTTGCTGGTACTTGGAGAAGACATTGGATTATATTTATATACACATAAGAAAATAAATTTAAACAACAATGATAAGAAATAATATATTATTAATTTGCATAAATGTGCATGCTGTCTAATATCTAAATAAGGTACATTCTAGTATTTTTAAAAGCAAAGATATTTTCATCTTACTAGTTTGTGTATTTCCTACAGCACTCAAATGGCCATTGTGAAGGGTGTTCTTACCTTCACAATGTATGTGCTTAAGGATAACTTACAGATTTGGTAAGCAGATGACAAGCATGGGTCTTAAAAGCACCTTACTTCTTAAGACAAAAATTCAAATTAAGTTATAAAACCTTGAATTTGCCACTTCCAGTTGTATGGCTACAAGCCTAATCTTACTGACATGGTTACATATTCCATTTGCTTTTATTTTCACAGTCCCACCAAAGATCTCCAACATCTCCTCGGATGTCACTGTGAATGAGGGCAGCAATGTGACTCTGGTCTGCATGGCCAATGGCCGTCCTGAACCTGTTATCACCTGGAGACACCTTACACCAACTGGTAAGCAATGCTCCAGGTTCTAATATGCCACATACTGTTTAAAATATCCTCATGCTCCTGAAATTCTGTTGAATCAGAAATATCAATTCAATTCAGAATCAGAATTGAAATTCTGTTGAATCAGAAGGACATGCATGTATCTTGTTATTAAAATACTAAGAGAATGGCAACATAAGTCTTATTTAGGGTCCTCATGGTCTTTGCTAGTGTGTTAATCTCTATAAGGTTTATAATCATTGTACTGAGTATATATGTAGATCTCTATCTATCTATCTATCTATCTATCTATCTATCTATCTGTAAAATTTCAGTTTCAATAGGACAGCCCCCTGCAATGCAACAAATACAGAAGCATTAAATGGCTTGATATTATATGTAAAATATATGCCAGTTTGGTGATTGAGTGTCTTGGGGTGATATTTTGTCTGAATTAATTTTACATAGTTGTTTGTAAGTTTGTTTGCGTTGCTTTTAACTACAGTTTTCTAACTTGTAGCACCTTGTGAAGAAATATATCAGGAAAATACAGAATTGTTTCTCACTTTTATTGTCCTGTCCTTGGCATCAGGTTCTGTGATGGGCATCAGACATGCACTAAGTTGCATGAACTCATTATGAGTCCCAGCTATTGATACTAATTCAGTCAAAATCAGAAACTCATTTCCCTGGAATGTCTTCAGCATCCTTTCTTCCCCCTTCTTACCATCATCGCCATGAAAATGTTCCCAGGCCTCCTGCTTTTCGAACTTTATTTAAATGTTTGAGCAAATTATTTAAGATTAGCTGCATACATACTCCTCTACCAATTACATTTTCTGGTATGCAAAACTATGTTTTGTCAAATAACACAGTCTTTATAGAATGTAGCATTCTATTTAAATCTTCCAGAAAGATAGGCAACAGGTCAATTTTTCTTATAAAATATTATTGATTTTGTAGAGAACCCACAAATTAAACTAATTTATATATTATAGTCACAAAATTTTCTCATGTAAGCAACTAGAGATTTGTTACAACATATTCATTTTAGAAAGAACACCATAAAAATATTATGCAAGACTGGATGCACAACAGGAGCTAAACTGAGACACTTCTAAAAATCCAGGATAGTGTTTGGTTATAATGTGTTTAAAACTATCTGTATTTTGTGGTGTGAAAAGATGGGTCCTCTGTTTGATAGTAGATCCCAAATTGATTTCTCAAGGAAAATTTGGACCAACCTATAGAATAGTTTTATATTTAGGCAGATATTCTTATTAGAGGCCTCTATTTTCTTGAGAAAATGTCACGCAAAACTCATCCTTATTAACACAGGCAATTTCTCATTTATTGATAATATATACATGAGACATTTATTTGGGAGAGAAATCTCAAACTCATTGACTCACATACTTATTTTAGACCTCATGTGGAAAAAAAAAATGTATAAAGGATTGTCTCGAGTACAAACGTGCAGATATTATATCTTTCCCTTGGAATGAATTAAACCTTCAGAGCACATTCTACTTGGATGGCATTGTGTTGGCTCCAATCCCATGCCACCTACCCGTGTCCCAAGTAGCATTGCTTCACTGAATAGCAATTTGGTGTAGAAGCTCTTGGCTCATATTTAAGGATGTTATAAAAGACACCTTCTAAAATCATTGTGTTTACTGTAATGTTATAATTGAGAGATTGTTAATTGTTTTACAGTTTTCCTTTGAGAAGACCATTTGAGGAAATTTGTTTTGTTTTTCAGTATCTCTACTTTCTTTTTTCCTAAGCAATCATTTGCTTTTTAAGAAAGGACCCAGTGAATTTTCATAAGTGATTGTATGCCCTTTATTGTAAACTTAGAGTCAAATTTATGGACCATCTGTAAAAATATATAAATTATTATACATAAATTACACATTAAAAATTGATTATAAACAAGCTATGCAGAAATTTATGGGATCAAGTCCATTTCAGATCACACTTGTGCTATCATCTTGTTTTCTTACCATTATTTTTATTTTGTCTCACTTTTTCTAATTAATTTAAATGTCTATGTAAAGATACTATTTATAATTTCTTACTCTTTTGTGGAACAAGGTGGTAGATAAAAGAAGGGATATGGGAGTTAGAAAGGAAGAAAGAGTCTATTCAAGTTACAATCAAATAATGAACTGCATTAATAGAAAATATTTATTTTGGCACAATGTTGACTAGCAAGTAGGCTTTTCAAGAAAAATTTTCTATGGCTGAATTGAACCTAAAGATAGATTCCTTTTTATCCCTTGAATTTATAAAACTTCTGATGTGGAACCAGAGTTTCAGAGCCTTTGCCACCTTGTCTAGGAGTTTGGGTAGTCATAACTAACACTCATAAACTTTCCCATGATAATGAACATGTGATTTGACCCCTTGTTTTTCTGTAATGTTTCAAGTCACCAAAAGACCAGAGGACAAGCTATGTCTTCCAGAGTAAAGGCTGTATTTACATAAACTCAGAGGACCCTGGAGACTTCAGTATCAACCAGGAAAACAGATACACTCACAGGGATTCTCAGTGGTCAGTAACAGAGGTCAGCAAACCACAGCCTGTGTATCAAATTTAGTCTGCTCCATTTATGTACTGCCTGCAAGTGAAGAATAGTTTTTTAATTGTTAAATGGGGAAAAATCAAAATAATTTTATTTCTTTGACTTGCAAAAATCTCTCTCTTTCTCTCTCTCTCTCTATATATATATATTTACACACATATATATATAAAATTCAAATTTCAGTGTACATACATAAAGTTTTATTGCAACCCAGCCGGGTTGCTTTTGTTCTAAAACAGCATCACTGAATAATTGCGACAAAGATCACTTGTCCCACAAATGTAAAATATTTTCTATTTGACCCTTTACAGAAAAGTTTATAGACTCCTGTTCAAGGCCATGGCTTGGGACACAGGACAAGGATTTGCTGCACTCATCCATGGCCGGGTAGGGCTTTGGGGATATCCCCCACCAAGCTCCTTCAGACATCTCAAAGGAAACAACTTTACTCTTCTACGGTCTTCCATCTAGGCCCACTTTGTAAGTCAGATTCTATTCTGGCACATGCAAAACTAGCTTTCTGTCGCATTTGCAGACTTGAGGGCAGACTACTATTCTCCCTTCCATTCCCACGCCTCCTCTTTCATTTCTTTTACATCTGACCTAAATAACCAACTGATCATAATCATATTCCTGGTGATAGGAGAGAGAACTTTCCTTTGCTATTTTATAAAGGAAACTAGGATTTTTGTTTGTTTGTTTTCATGGTTTTTTAAAAAATTTCTTTCAAAATACGGAAACAGTAGGTAATTCTTTTCAGCCTATAATGTGAAGTCTTCCTTAGAGATTATAAACAGGCTATGTGGAAGAGACCCAAAGAAGAGACTCTGCTCCCTGTGTGACAGCAAAGCTGCCTGCAACCCGTGGCCATGTGAGGAAAAAAAAAATGGCTAGCTTTGTTCAATTATTAATTGTGCCTTCAACAGTACAGAGTGTGACTGCCTTGCAAAGGAAATGTACCTGTAATTAGCTCGACCCCACAGGGACATTGAGCCCTGGATAGGGGAAGATTCTACGCAGGGTTCACAATACCTGATTGTCATTTGATGACATGAGAGAAAGAAAAGAAAGAAATATGCATGGTATATTTTTATGAGGAGAATACTTATTACCTCTTAATTTCGTTTAAAAAAATTGGCAAGGCCATTTTGTTTCTTTCTTTTTGTGCCTGAAATTTCCTTTTCAAGTATACTGCAAGTGCTTTTAAAAAGGTAAATTAGAAGAATGGTGAATTTTTCATACATACGAAATAAAAAACACCTGAATTAGATGAAGTTGAAGACATTTATGCATTCTCTGTGTGCCTTCCTGATTTCTTAATTTCTGATTTCTTAATTTTTCTCCCCACTTCAGTTATATAGTTCAAAATGATGTGTCACACATGTGGTTATTAAATGTGACCTATTTTCTTCCTTAATTAAGTTAGACTTTCATAATCCTGTGACTCCCAGAGGGCAATTGCACCGTAACGTGTATTTTCTATGGAGTGTTTGATCTTCCTTCTGTGAGCAATGCTGCTCCCATCTTCATTTAACTTTGTTTCTAAATCTTTATTCTCACATTCATGAGGAAGTCCCTTTCTCAAATGTGCATCATGTGTTGTCAGGATTGCTCAGGGTCACAGAAAGAGTTTCTATGCATTTCATTTCTGCAAAGGTTTTCACAACCTCCGTAGCTCTCCAGCACTGAAAAACTCAAAAGGTACACTGAGGATTTAACCCTTTAGGCTGAGAACAACCCAAGAGGTACTGTGTAATTTTCTTTTTCAGCCACAAGTCAGATCTCACTTAAAAAGTATTTTGCAATTTCATGGAGTGAGTGGGAAAATATTGTGCTTGGAGAAGCTAAGACGAGTCCTAAAAGTGTGAAATCCCATTTTCTCATTGGACATTGAGTTTTAACCACTTGATCTGAGATTCTCCTTTCAATTCATTTCCAAGTCTGAACCCTTGCTGATGGTACTTTTTAATTTCATTAATGCTATTACTCCCATCTGTTTTACTTCTAATTGTAAACTCACCCAATATGACCAGCCTAGACTCTGACCTCATGGGCTTGAGAGAAATATATAATGTTAAACTGAACTCATTTACTTAAGTTGCATTACAGAAGTACCTGTTGTGAGTAACATCTGGTCCTTCAAGTTAGCATGTTAGAATTTGTATGATTTCATATTTAACACAAAGAACACATTTTCTACAGGTTAAGTTTCAGGAAATTATTTCTCTGGGGCTTTCTTATGTGGACCCTCCAGAAGATTCAGTGAGTCAAACTTGGTAGCACATGGATGTGGAATAGTCAAAGTTATGCATTTTGCAGGTAAAGACTGTTGACCATGCAGTAACATTCAAAAGAGAATAATGATGCAGTTTATTCTATTAATTGCTTTCATGTATCTCTTGCATTTTTATTTTTTTTTTATTATTATACTTTAAGTTCTAGGGTACATGTGCATAACATGCAGGTTTGTTACATATGTATACTTGTGCCATGTGGGTGTGCTGCACCCATCAACTCGTCAGCACCCATCAACTCGTCATTTACATCAGGTATAACTCCCAATGCAATCCCTCCCCTCTCCCCTCTCCCCGTGATAGGCCCCGGTGTGTGATGTTCCCCTTCCCGAGTCCAAGTGATCTCATTGTTCAGTTCCCACCTATGAGTAAGAACATGCGGTGTTTGGTTTTCTGTTCTTGCGATAGTTTGCTGAGAATGATGGTTTCCAGCTGCATCCATGTCCCTACAAAGGACACAAACTCATCCTTTTTTATGGCTGCATAGTATTCCATGGTGTATATGTGCCACATTTTCTTAATCCAATCTGTCACTGATGGACATTTGGGTTGATTCCAAGTCTTTGCTATTGTGAATAGTGCCGCATAGTTTACAATCCCACCAACAGTGTAAAAGTGTTCCTATTTCTTCACATCCTCTCCAGCACCTGTTGTTTCCTGACTTTTTAATGATTGCCATTCTAACTGGTGTGAGTGGTATCTCATTGTGGTTTTGATTTGCATTTCTCTGATGGCCAGTGATGATGAGCATTTTTTCATGTGTCTGTTGGCTGTATGAATGTCCTCTTTTGAGAAGTGTCTATTCATATCCTTTGCCCACTTTTTGATGGAGTTGTTTGTTTTTTTCTTGTAAATTTGTTTGACTTCTTTGTAGGTTCTGGATATTAGCCCTTTGTCTGATGAGTAGATTGCAAAAATTTTCTCCCATTCTGTAGGTTGCCTGTTCACTCTGATGGTAGTTTCTTTTGCTGTGCAGAAGCTCTTTAGTTTAATTAGATCCCATTTGTCAATTTTGGCTTCTGTTGCCGTTGCTTTTGGTGTTTTAGACATGAAGTCCTTGCCCATGCCTATGTCCTAAATGGTATTACCTAGGTTTTCTTCTAGGGTTTTTATGGTATTAGGTCTAACATTTAAGTCTCTAATCCATCTTGAATTAATTTTCGTATAAGGAGTAAGGAAGGGATCCAGTTTCAGCTTTCTACTTATGGCTAGCCAATTATCCCAGCACCATTTATTAAATAGGGAATCCTTTCCCCATTTCTTGTTTTTCTCAGGTTTATCAAAGATCAGATGGCTGTAGATGTGTGGTATTATTTCTGAGGACGCTGTTCTGTTCCATTGGTCTATATATCTGTTTTGGTACCAGTACCATGCTGTTTTGGTTACTGTAGCCTTGTAGTATAGTTTGAAGTCAGGTAGCGTGATGCCTCCAGCTTTGTTCTTTTGACTTAGGATTGTCTTGGAGATGCGGGCTCTTTTTTGGTTCCATATGAACTTTAAAGTAGTTTTTTCCAATTCTGTGAAGAAACTCTTTGTTAGCTTGATGGGGATGGCATTGAATCTCTAAATTACCTTGGGCAGTATGGCCATTTTCACGATATTGATTCTTCCTATCCATGAGCATGGTATGTTCTTCCATTTGTTTATGTCCTCTTTGATTTCACTGAGCAGTGGTTTGTAGTTCTCCTTGAAGAGATCCTTTACATCCCTTGTAAGTTGGATTCCTAGGTATTTTATTCTCTTTGAAGCAATTGTGAATGGAAGTTCATTCGTGATTTGGCTCTCTGTTTGTCTGTTACTGGTGTATAAGAATGCTTGTGATTTTTGCACATTAATTTTGTATCCTGAGACTTTGCTGAAGTTGCTTATCAGCTTAAGGAGATTTTGGGCTGAGACAATGGGGTTTTCTAAATATACAATAATTTTTTAATATTTTCATTTTTTCTTTAAAAAGGAGAAAATAGATAAAAAACAATCTTATGCTTTATTTTCAGTGTCTTACTTGTATATTGTTTTTAAAATATGCCATCCATCAATACAGAATTATACTCAGATTAATCTTGATCTCCATCTCACAATTTGTTCATTTGTCAAGAATTATTTACAGTGTTCACTCTGTAAACAGACACAAGGAAGAGCAAGACAGACATGGTCCTTGCACAAATGAAGCTTAAAGTTCAATAAGCAAGCAAAGCATTAAACTAATACACACGCCTCTTGACTTAGGATGGGCTTATCCAGATATAACCCCATCCTAAATTGGTGCACATGCTAAATGCATATGGCTTTCACACTGTCGTAAAGTCAAAAAATTGTAAGTCAAACCACCATAAGTCAGGACATCTATAATTGCATGAAGAGCCCCATAATTAGATTCATTACGAGGAAAAATTACAGCATTCAATGAGACCATAAGACAGGGCCATGTAGCAAAATCTGCAAGACCAGCAAAGCTCACCCGAGAAGTATTATGCTGAAACCGCAAGAATGAATAGGACCTAGCCAAGAAAATAGAGGAAGAAAGAGTATCCCAGGTATAGAAAGCAACATATATAATGGCCTAGAATGATAATGCATTTAAGAATCCAGGCAAGCATCTGTATGTGAAATCATGATGTAGGGGTTTTGTTATGCTACTTTTCTTTTAATATTTAAATCTCTTCTTTAAATCACACTTTTTTTTTTTACTTTTTAATATATCCATTTCCTTCTTCCAAAAGCACTAAAATAAATTTTAAAATGTTTGCTATATTTTATTTGCAGTGCCTTACTTGTATATTGATATTATATATACCAATGTATATACTACTATATATACTATAGTAAATAACAGTGTATCTACTACATTATACACACACACACTCACAGAGAAAGTTATATACTTTCCCAGTATAGTCTCAGTATAACAGTAGCAGGTATGTAGACAGCTGTTTGTGTGTATAAAATATCTTAAATTTAGATTTGAAACACGTTTTCCCAATACAGATAGCTCCATAATGGGCTAATCAAGTAAATACAAATTCTTTTTTAGTAACCTTATTGTTAAAACAAACGGATCATTTAGAAAATGACTACAAAATTTAGCCACATGATTACTGGCCTCCGCAACCCAAACTTTAAAAATCCTGTATATGTTCACAGTAACTGACATGGTCAGCCTTTAAGTCATTGAGAAGATCTGCGCAACCTAATGTGCTAGCTATTGTTGCAAGTGATGGACAAATGTCCTAGCATCACCCTACAACCCCACTCCTACCCTACACAGATGTGTCATCAGATTCCCAGCGCACTCTGCTGAAGAGAAGTGAATCAGCCTGGATGTGTTCTTGGGGGACTAGCTTGGCCATCAGTGCTCCAAGACATGGTGGAACTTTGGGTGGGGAGAGGTAATAACTTAATCAGAAACTTTGTCCATGGCCTAGTAAAACAGAAGTAGAGTCCACATCTCTCAGCATCTCACTCCTTCAAATACTTCTTGCCACTATTCCAACTAGTCTATGTTTAAAATACATTTAAAAATAGAATACGTACCATATATTTACCTTGAAAATTAAAATAATATGTAGGCAAAGTTCTTGATGTAGTGTTAGCTATTCTTGATATTATTATTATTACTATTTATTGTAATTATTAGTTAACTATATATTAGCTGCCTATAGTGATCATTTTGGGTGAGATTAATAATTTGACTGAAAACCACCTCAGTCTCTTCTTTATTCGGGTCTATCCTTCATTCCAGCACAATAACCAGGGGGATTTTTAAAAAGCTAACATCCAAGTTAGCCTTAATATTTTATATATTATATTACATTTTATCCCAATGTACCCACTTAAGATCTATTTTTCAAAAGGCCATGACAATGACAGTCTCTTGTTTGTTAGAGGGAGAAGTTCTGACATGGCTTATTCATATATTCATTCTCACCTGAGAGGATAGTTTTCCTATAGTCCAGTTATATAACAGTAAATATTTTATTAACTATAGCTATATAGAACCTATAATGGTGAATTACAACCCTTGTTATTTTTTTAAATCTGGTATTGCAAGAGATGATTATACTATCACACATACAAAAATGACCTGCAGTGTTCAAGAGTGAGCCATTGAACAGCAACAGAGAGGAGTTACATAGAAAAATAAACAAGCAAACAAATAAGCCAATAAACAAATACAACATTATAGTTTCTTCAAGGAGCATATTTAAAAATCAAAGTGACCATGGAGTTGTTGAAATGAGCAGATATTTGCACAATAAAATTCATCACAGTAAGTGCAGGTAGATTTGGGAGTTAACCAAGCCACTAAGCAACAGAATGCAAAAGAATTCACACTGTGTTGATAGGGCTTATCTATACATGAAAAAGTCTCATTTGGTTGTACAGCTCCTGTGGACTGTCCACAATGGACTTTCCCATGTTGTCTATGGATGTCAGCTAAGATCTATTTCAATATCCCTCATGAGATGCCAGGGTAGGTCTGATTTAGATCCTTGCCAAGGGGGACAATCTCAGGTCTCATGAATCAAGATACGTACCCAGGGTTGTCAGAAGCAAAGGGGCCAGAGAACAAGTTCTAAGAGATGTTCAGGGTAGGAAATAAAAATCATCTGAGTCAGAAAGGTGAAAATGATCCTGGCCTCTTTTTCTTCCTTTGCCCCAGCAATGATTAATTTCACACATTATCTTGAGTATTTTCCTTGGTAACTACTAATTCATTCACTTTCCTTATTGTCATTGTCACAATGTAGTTCAGCCAATATTTCCTCTCACCTGCATTTCATCAGTTTTCCAATTGGACCCTTTGCTACTATTTCTAAGTACGGAAATGGTCAGGTTAATTTTTCTGCTTAATTTTCCTATTTCCCAGCACTTTTGGAATAAAGTTCAAACTACTTAGCATGACATTAAATCCCAGATTCAAGTGATTATCCTATCCCTGGAACACTCTTGAAATTATACTCCTTTTATATTTCAAGAGTGTACTTTATTCACTTGCTTTTGGGCCTTCACATTTCTGGCTTTCAACTTCATACATGATTGCTTATCCCATTCATACTATCATTTTAACAATATAACTTATTCTTGCAAGACCTTCAAGATGATACTTCCTCCAGGAAGGAATATCATAAAATTAATAAAACTGCATTTTAACTATGTGCTCATTCATTCTCCCCCTAGTTTATAAGATCTATAAAAATGCAAAAACTGGCTGGGTGTGGTGGCTCACACCTGTAATCCCAGCACTTTGGGAGGCCGAGGTGGGTGGATCACAAGGTCAGGAGATCAAGACCATCCTGGATAACATGGTGAAACCCCATCTCTACTAAAAATACAAAAAATTATCTGGGCATGGCGGCAGGCACCTGTAGTCCCAGCTACTTGGGAGGCTAAGGCAGGAGGATGGTGTGAACCCGGGAGGCAGAGTTTGCTGTGAGCCGAGATTGCGCCACTGCACTCCAGCCTGGGCAACAGAGCAAGGCTCTGTCTCAAAAAAAAAAACAAAACAAAACAAAAAAAAACTATGCCTTATTCATGTGTATATTTTCAGGATATTAATTGGCATATTATAGGTGTTCAACTGAGTTACTGAATGGAGGATTTCATTCTAAAAAAATAGAAGTATTAGTGGGAAATATATCATGAAGTATGAACTAAATACAAACTGATAATAAAGCATGAGTGAATATAAAGCAAATTACAAATGATACAATCGAATTATAGAACTTAAGCCTATCCAATTAATACTTTTGGTAATTTATTGCCAAGAAGATTCTGGACATTTCAGGAAAGTTCTCTGTCTAGGTCCAATTCAGATTCTTCTCGCCTTGAGTTTCTCTGACGTGCTGACCTGCTTCCATCCCACTTGCATCATTTTCCAATGTTCTATGGAGAATACTCCCAAATCTCAACATTCTTGTTGCTGGCCCTTTCATAGTCTCTTATCACCCATTTATTATCAGCAATTGTTCTTTTCCTGTCAGCAGTTATCACACTCAGTAATTGTTTTAAACATTTGTTTACTTTTTTACTGTCTATTTTCCTCATGAAAGCAGCCACCTGCATGTCCTTAGTTCCCATTATAGTGCCTGGCACAGACTAAGTGTTCAATAAATATTTGCTGAATGAATAAATGAATTACTTATTCTAGGGAAAAGTCAGACTCTGTTGCAACCTGCTTAAAGTTTACATTTAAAGAACAGAGTCCTCATAAACTATAGTTTTACAGTACTGTATAATATACATCTTTAAATATAGGACATTTCCTTTCCTGAAATCACTGTGAAATGTCAGGCCGGGCACAGTGGCTCATGCCTGTAATCCCAGCACTTTGGGAGGCCAAGGTGGGTGGATCACAGGAGTTCGAGACCAGGTTGGCCAACATGGTGAAACCCCATCTCTACTAAAAGTACAAAAATTAGCTCGGTGTGGTGGCCTGTGCCTATAGTCCCAGCTACTTGGGAGATTGAGGCAAGAGAATCACTTAAACCCGGGAGGTGGAGGTTCCAGTGAGCCAAGATTGTACCACTGCACTTCCACCTGGATGTCAGAGTGAGACTCCATCTCAAAACAGCAGCAACAAAGCAAAACACTGTGAAATGTCTATTGCAAATTTCGTATCTGGGAAAGGATTTTTTTTCTTTATGTATGTGATGACAAGGATCTCAACACTATCACTCCAATGAACTTGTGCTATAGTGGGGGTGAGGGTGTGGTAGGGAAGGGTTCAGTCCCACTCTGACAGTTAATATGTTGAGTCAAACAGAAAAAGGAGCCCCCATTACAAGAGCTGGAAGTTTTACAATACTTCCTGTAATTTACTATAAAACCCTTCTGGTGGTGGCCACCTGTGGCATAACTTTTGCGGCCACTATGAGATGGCCGCTGGATTTACAAATTTGGCTGATCATCAGAATTACCCAGAGTGGAAGCAAAGGTATTGAACAATATAGATTCCTTAGCTAGTCTCACACTTAAATTATCTCTTTTGGTGAATTTTAGGATTCTATAGAAGTAAAGCCTCTCAGGGAGTTAGATTTCAAGCCAGGTGAACAGAATGATGACACTATAATCACAGGGGGATTGCAAAGACGATTGGAAGGACTTCTCTTACAACTGTGCTAGGAAATGATCTGATTAAAATGTGGATTCTGATTCAGTGGGTCTGGGTGGGGCCTGAAATTCTGCTTTTCTGGCAAGCACTCAGGTAATGTGAGCACTGCTGCTCTATGGACCACAGTTTGAGCATCATCCAGGATCTTCAGAACAACATAGTTTGGAAGATTGTGAAATATTTAAGTAGTCTAGCACAGAGACACACCTAAGTAAGTCCCACGATGTGTGTAGTACTCACCAAATATTGTTACAATGTTTTATATTTTCAATTTTTCAGTTTCAGCCTAGAGATTGAGAGGTGGTTCAGAGAATGAAAATAATAGTTTTGAGAAATAAGGTTGTTCCTTGGCTACAAGTTTGAACCCTGACCATCAGAACTGGCATCACTGTGGAAATGTAGAATATTGCTCCTGGAAGAAGCGGTAGAGGAAACAAGGAAATGCAGAATATTGGGTACCATCATTGACCCACTGGATGAAAATCTGCATTTCCTCAAGATCCCTAGGTGCTCATTAAATTTTGAAAAACCCTGGGCTACAGGTGGAGAAAGCTGCTGTCCTTAGTATTCAAAGTATAGCCATTAGGGACCTTTCCCCACATTCCTACCAATCTGGTAACACTAAAGTTCATCCCCACTTCCTTTCCCTTCAAATGCATTTCTACCATGAAAAGAGAAAAAAACAATGTTGGTGGGGAGTAGGGGTGCAGTTTTAATACTTTGTCATGGAATACTTATCACTGGAAAGAACAACATCTAATGCTGTACCTGCTACATCAGGTGCTGCTACTAAATATTGCAGGAAAAATGTTGCCTAGTGTACAGAGATGCAGTCTGAACGACAGTAGCTACTTTTCTCATCATCTTTTGTAATAGCTTTATCTGCAAAATGTACACAATAATATGTGCCCTGCCTACTTCAGACTGTTGCTTTCAGGGATCAAATGAGATAATGAATATGAAAGTAGTTTGAAAAATGTATAGCTCTCTATAAATGTAACGAATTGAGAGGAAGAATGATTTGATGATTTGATAGAAAGAATACAGTCTTTAAAGTCAGAAAGCCCTGGTTCGAGTCCCTGCTGTCCATAATTTACTTTTATAGGAGTTTAGGTAAGTTCTTTAAACCCTTTACTTTCCGTCTATAAAACATGAATAATAGAATGCCTACTCACCTACCATAAACCTTGTATTGTCTAAAGTGAAATAATCCACACGGAAGTGATTCATTAATGAAAAAGTATTATTCAAGTATTTGTTGTTATTGTCTTAGGTTCCACAGAACAAAATAAAGACTTAAATTACAATCATCATTTTGGTTAGATAGTAGAAAGAACTAACTTCAAGACTGGAAAGCACTCCACTTGACTAAATAAGTAATAAAACCAGTTTCTGGATAGTCCAAAACATTGGTTCTTAGAATATAATTCCTAAACCAGCGGCATCTGCATCACCTGGAAACTTGTTAGAAATGCAAGTTATCAGACTCCACACCAGACCTACATGAATCAGAAACTCTAGGTGTGGGCCCCAAAAATTTAGTGATTCTGATGCAAAGTAAACTTAGAGAACCCCCGCACTAAAGAAAACACATCTTTTTGAGATAGTCAGGGTTGTGTACTGTTTCTACCAAGCACAAATATAGGAGCATTTGAGATTCTTCCTGTGCAATAATAAGAAATCAACAGCAAATGTTTTAGTGACTGTGTGTTTGTGTCTGCTTATAAAAATATCTTGATATAGATGCACTATCACATTTGTTTGGTTAGAATTTCTGTCACTTTAGATGAAGAGGTTTAGAAGTAACAACTGCGCAAAAATTCCCACTTTGTCTTTTTCTATCTACATTCTAATGATGTTTGAGTCTAACATATCACTTAAAATGTGCACACATTTCTGAAATCCTCATCATTCTCTTGGCATATTCATTTGCAAGTCTCCCAGTACACTGAGGCTGCAATTCATTCTAATAAAAAAGAGAAACCTCAATAGGTAATTCAAATGGGGTCTTGCTGCCCATAAAAGACATGCCAATAAAATTGCCCCATGTCACTTAAGAAACTTTGTGAGAAGCAAACTCCTTGGCAAAAACAAAAAAACAAAAACAAACAAAAAAAAACCCTTGTCATTTCCTTTATGTGTCACCTGCCTTCATTTCATGCATCAAGTCAGAAATTTTTCTCAAGTTGGTCAACTCAAAAGCCCATGAGGCTCTGTGAAGTCACAGTTTGCGGCTTTGTCTGCAGTTGACTGGAGTGTTAAAATCTGATGAAGGGAAGAGAAAAATTAAAAAAAAAAACACTTTAATAATTCAGTTGGCAAATATCAATGCAAATCAGATCTAATTCTTTAAGGTATTCTAGTAATAAAAACTAAAATGTCAGTCTTTGAATGACACCAGTCTTTTTTTCTTTAATTTTTTTTGGCCTGATAGCTGAGTCTTTATGCTCTTTGGGCTGTGGAAGACAGATCCAGATCAGGGGATGAGAAATTTGAAAAGCAGATGGGAAAATAGTCACAGAAATTTAGTCTTCATAGAACAATCCAGCAGACATTTTATATTTTTCAAAAAATAGGAAAATTGCTTCAAATTGCACCAAATTATATATTCAATAATTTCACCTCAGAACAAAAGTCATTCTGATGATAACACATAGTATTGAGGACTTAGCTGCCCATTGCTTATGGTCACGTCTGTGATATGGACACAGAAGTAGGCAGGGGGCAATTATTTGAGTAACTCTGGAATTTAAACAGGCTGATTTTTTTGGAGCCATCTAGGTGAAGATGGATGGATGGATTCCCATGAAGAGAGCAGAGATAAACATCTTCTATTTTCTAGTAAAGTAATTAGTTTACTAGTCTACATCGTATCCATCAGCTGTGGCCTATAATAAAATACCATAAACTCGGGGATTTAAATTGCAGAGATGCATTTTCTCACAGTTCTGGAGGCTAGAAGTCCATGATCAAGGTGCCAGCATGCTCAAGTTCCGATGAGGGCTCTTTCTGGCTTGTCAATGGCCACCATTTTCCTAGGTCCTCCCATGACTTCTTTGTGTGTGTGGAGACAGTGAGCAAACTCTCTGGTGTCCCCTCTTAAAAGAGCACTAGTCCCACCATGATAGCCTCACCCTTGTGACCTCATTTTAACCTAATTATCACCCAAAAGCCTCATCTCCAAATACCATCACATTGGGCATCTGGGCTTCAACCTAGGAATTTTGGAGGGACACAATTCAGTACATAGCATATAATACCTGCTCACATGATGCTGATCATCAGGACTTCCGGCTCATCTGTCTTTCTTTGAGCTCTGGGGTCACTAATTGCCCTGCTATCATGTTTCTTTATGACTGCTATATCTTAGAGGTAAATCCTCTCTTAAACTCAGAATATGCAGCCATAACCAAAGGACCAATTGGAACCTGTACTGCCGCCTATTGCTAGCTCCCCACCCCAAAGTTGAATGGCCTATCAGTAGAGCCAACCCTGGTCGTCTTCTCTATAATGCCAGAAAACTAGAAGGAGACCCAAAGAACACCCCATTGGGTTATTCCTGTAACCCAAGGCCAGCCTGAAAGGAAAACGTGTTTTACGCCTGTGTGAGCAGCTATAACTTTCTACCCTTGGCAGTTATGTTACTGATTGTTGCTAGAGGAGATAATTCCCCCCAGGAACAATTAAGCACTCTAAGCTCTCCACAGCAGGCTGACTCAGCTGCTGCGTGTCAGAGTGGATCATGGGCTCTGCTGAGGCTGGTGTGTGATGTTACTAAGCCTTTGAGAATGTATGTGAATCTTCACTCAGTTCTGTTTCTTGTCAAAGGTGTGGTTCTGCCAAGTAAATGTCTGGCAGCAGGAGTAACCCATAATGTCATTCTATCATGCTGTGTAAGATTGGGAGACTGGGGACTGAGATGGGATAAAGGGCTGCTACCATGGCCAGTCTGTAAGGACTGAATCTTGCTTCTGACCTGATCATAAATACAGTCCTCATGTGGAGATAGGTGAAGAATTATTTCAGTAGATCCAGAAAATTTATTATTGATCTCAGTTGCCTGAGATAGTACCTTTCTGGGTTTGAAGAGATTCTCAATATCCATGGAAACACTAAGATAAAGAGTTAACTCTCTTTCTTTAGGGCTTCTTTCTTATGTAAGAGAATTCCATTAGATTTGGACAAACTGTAAAGAATATTCAGGTATTTTCTCGCCATAGTATCTATCACCACCAGTACTACTATTAATATTACTACCTACTGCTACTACTACTTCTACTACTATTATTACCACCACTAGAACAGTCACATTAGTTTCAACTACTGGTGTCAATAATGGGGTCCCTACTTCATGTCAGTCATGTCCCAGGTACTCTGCATTGGCAATTTCTCACATATGTAGGAGCTACTGGGAAGCCACCCATGTGTGATTCTATGAATTTTCAGTACCCAAGCCCAGAGCTCTACAGGCAGTCGTTTATAAATCATGAATTGGGTTCAGAGAGAATTGCCAAGGGGTATTCCTGGGTTTTATCAGAAGAGCAAAATCTACCAGATACCAGGAGGGATTCCATATTCACTTGTTTCCCTATTGACCATTCATAAGAAATCAATCAAATGGGCAAGAAATAGTATAAAAATGGTATAAAAGTATATATATACATATATGTATATACATGCTTATGTATATGTGTATATATGCATACATATGTATATATAGACATGAAACCAAATGTATATATGTATATATACATATACACACCTACGTATATATACACACACACATTTGGTTTCATGTATGTATGCATAATTGTGTATATATGTATGTGTGTATGTGTATATGTATGTATACATATATATACATTTGCTTAGATTATTTGTATGAACTTGATATTGTTTTTATTACTAGTTTTAATGAAAATTTGTTGCTTGTATCACTATAATGATGAATATTCAATTACAATGAAATACTTGTTAGCCTTGGCCTGAATTCTTACCCTCAAAGCACAGGGACTATAAGTTTTCATTCTGTTCCTGTACTAGAAAAAAAACCATTTGGGACCATACTGAATATTATATTGAAGCCCTGAATGTCAATTGGACTTTTAGATTTTTAGTAATAAATATTATAACACTTTATGATTTCTCAGTTTGCATCGGTAAGAAACTAAACTACAAAAATGTATCCCTGAGACATAGTTGCAGTCATGAATCACAGAGTTTTTCTCAGTAATATTTGTCAAACTATCTTGACATCTGCACCATCAGCTACATTTGTGTATTAGTTTTCTAGGGCTGCCGCAACAAATAATCACAAACGTACATGGCTTAAAACAACAGAAAGGTAGTATCTCACTATTTTGGAGGCCAGAAGTCCAAAATCCAGGTATTGGCAGGGCCACACTCCCTTTGAAGGATCTAGTGGGAAGACTTTCCTTACCTCTTCTAGCTTCTTGTAGCTCCTGACTTTCCTTAGCATGTAGCAGCTTATTTCCAATCTCTGCCTCTGTCTTCACATGGCCTTCTCTTCTGTGTTTTTGTATCTGTGTGTCTCAAATCTCCCTTTCCTTTCTCTTATTAACATCATTGGATTTAGGGTTCAGCTTTAATCCAGGATGATCTCATCTTAAGATCCTTAAATTAATTACCGTTGCAAAAGCCCCGTTTCCAAATAAGGTCACATTCACTGGTACTGGGGGTAGGGACTTGGATGTATCTTTTGGGGGACCATTATTCAACCTACTACAATCTGCTTTACAGAATAAAAAGATTAGAGAATAATGAGATTTGAGTGGAACAAACCCAAATGTCTTTTGAAAGACAAAATGTGGGGAGTTCCAACTCTTGCAATATTCAAATCAAATGTAATTAGTTATTGCCTTTATTATCAAATAATCTGAGAAGAGATTTTCTATACCACACAATTCTCTGAGTTTATCTATAAAGTCAAAGGTATTAGGTAAACAGAGGAAATATGTAATACAACTAAAAGGATGCAATTAGGAAGTAGGCTAACCTACATCTGAGCTTTAGCTATGATTTGCAAACTGTGTGACCTCAGTAAAGTGACTTCCTTCAGTCACCTAATGATCTACAAAATGATGCTATCATAGAACTTTCTCATTACTGTTGCATACCATAAAGACAATCTTCATGAAGTCCATTCCACAGTACCTGAACTGCTAAGCTCTTGGTAAAGATAGTGGCTATATTGTTCTTCCATTAAAATTTCTGAAGTAAAATATTTTAAAAATACTATCACAGTTAACAATAACATGTTTGCATCTTTCCTTCACCCTAGTGCTTTAGTTATAGCAGACTTCCTCTATGTCTTAACCAGTCTTGAAATGATGAATTTTGTTCTTTCAAACACTGCTCGTAAAAGATGTGTCAGGTTTCCTATTTAAACCCTAATGGTTTTGTAAACATCAGGCCTTATGAAAACCCAAATATGAGATAAAAGAGAAACATTTAACATAATTCAGAGGCAAGCAGCCAAAGTGAGCTGAGGGCAAAAGGTTAGCAGAGAGGACATTTGTCTACAGCTGAGAAACAGAAGCCCATTTTGGCTCCATTTGCATGTACTTTCTTCCTGTCTGGACATTTTATCCACACAGCTGTAACCTCCACTACCCCTTGGCTAGTATCTCTCTCATAACCTTAATCATGACTTCTCCTTATTCTCTGAGTGCACTGGGACTTTTTTTCCAAGGGATGCTTTCCTGCTCCTCCGGCAATGTACAGAGGGATGTAGGGGTACGTGGTGCAGCTGGGAGGGCAGCCAAAACTGCACCTTCAAAAGGCCTGTCAGATGGCATCCAAAGCTTCTTTCAGCCTGGCTTTCTGCCTTTGCATTTATCCTTCCTAATATCCCCGTGTGTTCTCCAGTGTCTGGCACCAAGAAAATATTCTTCATATTTTTTTCTTTTATGATCTAACTTCAAGTTCTTCTAATCTTTAAGTGAAAGCTCTAAGAAACAGAAGTCTAAGCACCTGCCCTCTTTAGGGCATAAGTGCTAGTAAGCCACACACGGTGGAGTTGGCAATTGCCAGGGGAACCTCTCTCCTGCTGGCTTGGTCCAGGGCAAGGTGAGAATCTGACAAATATTAGCAGAGAGTCTATGTGAACTTGATTCCCATGACCTTATGGAATTCTATAATTTTCATTTCAGGATCACTCTACTCATCATCTATAGAAAGATGATATTGTTTCAAAAGTTAAAGAGAAAAGAAAGAAAAGGATAGCATTGTGATGAAAAGTTTGTTAAGAGGAGGGTGATAGACAGAATAATGACCCACCCCCAAAGATGTCTATATTTGAACCTCTGACACCTGTGAATATGTTACCTTACATGGCAAAAGGGACTTTGCAGATGTGATTAAGTTAAAATCTAAAGACGAACAAATTAGTTTGGATTATTTGGAGAGGCACAATGTAATCACAAAGATCTTTATCAGAGGGAAGCTGGAAGGTCAGAGTGCTAATGGGATGTGAAGATGGAAGCGAGGGTTGTAGTTAGAGAGACTTGAAGATACTACACTGGTGGTGTGAAGATGGAGGAGGAGGCCACAGCCAAGGACTGCAGGCAGCTTCTAGAAACTGGAAAAGACAAGGAAACAGATTCTCCCCCTCAAACCACCAGAAGGAGCTCAGCTCTGCTGACACTTGGATTGTAGCCCAGTGAGACCCATTTTGGACTTCTCACCTCCAGGACTGTAAGATAATAAACTTACATTATTTTAAGCCACTAAGTTTGCATAGCAATAAAAAACTAACACAAGCAGTTTCCCCTCAGAGTTCTTCATGGGCAGACACTCAGTTATGTAAAATTAGCTTGAGCTTTTCTGGAAGGAAATGAAAGATACGAAATATATGTCTGTACAGAATTCCTTTTTTTGGCATAATGGCATGTAATGGGGAATTGAAATGCTCTGATCAGTGATGTTAGCACATATTTTATTACTGGTGACTAATAGTCAAAGAACTGTGTTATGTTCCATTGTAATGCAAAAAACGACAAAGGGAGCTTTTTTTTTTTTTTTTTTTTCTTTTTTCTTTTCTTTTTTTTTTTTAAGATCCACAAAGCACTTCAGGAACTTGCACTGCCTCAGGGTAATCATTGTGAACATCAATTATCATTGTACCATTGAAGCACAGAAGCACCCGCTAGTAATAATATTTCTAGGTGATGAACACCAGATAAACCATCATTTACTATGATATAGTGCCTCGATTACGCCTGTTAAATTACAACTTTGGGAAAACTGCATAACTGTTTCAGAATTAAAATTTACTCATTTCAGGTATTTGCCTTGAAACTCCATGAAGACAGAAATAGAGAGAGAGATAAAAGGAGGTCCCATGGTTACTGTTAAATGCAGCTCTTAGAATACTGATATGAGAACTCCCCATCAGTGGTCTCTACTAGAAAAGGGGTTAGATAAGCAGGTGTTTTGCTTTAGTCTCATTTGGTGAGCATGTGGGGTGTCCTCAACTTCAGGGTTATGAATCTGTCATACAGATACAATATTTTTATTGCCAACACCTGATAACATGTGTTACTTGAAGGAAGAGCCAATATTGTCTTTCCTCGCTCCCCTTCTCCATGTGTTATAATTCGTAGAATAGAACCAGGTCCACGACAAGTACTCAGTGAATGACTAAGCTGATGTTGAGTTCTTTAAAGAGCAGTTGCTGACATTGGTGCAGTCCTGGGGGTACCGGGTGCTTTCCCACACATGGCTTTGGTTGATCACTCAAACACATAGTGAGGTGGCCATCTGCGTTTGAGGAGGTACAGCTCCTAATTCATGATGACTCACAGTCACATAGTCTGCCATGGAATTCTGTTTCCATCATCCCTGTCTAGGGGTTCTGGGGAAATTTACTTAACCTTCTCAAGTCTCAGTTTTCTCATCTGCAAATATATATACATATATAGTTCTTGTATCTTCAGGTTGTTGTGATGATTAAGTGAGATGGTTTCCACAATGGGCTCTAGCACAGAGCCTGGCACTTACAAAGGAGTGTATAAATCATAGATTTTTGCTATTCTCAGTTGGTGCAGAAAAACAAAGACCAGAGGCATTAAGTGACTTACCCAAAGTCCCTAATTCCAAGAGAGAAAATCTGGCTCGAATCTTCTCTTGATACTGGGTAAATATCTGAGTCCAGAAACCATTGTTTAATCTCTCTTTTTTCTTTGTGGTCTCTTCCCAGTGTGCACAGATACATGCACACACACAAACACACATACCACACACACCTTCGGATCACTGCCCAGCTTGATTTGCTGGGAAGAAGGACTGGGGAATGCCACATGTTCTTGTCAGGAACCTGCTAATGGCAGCTGACAGCTGTGCAGTGACAGAAGCTGTGTGCTTTCGGGGGCCAGTCTCCGGCTGAGAGGAGCAGTTTCACACCCAGTCCTAAACAGGCATTCAGCTTTTTCCTCCTTTCCATGAGAGCCTGAGGCAGCCTCCCTCCCCACCAACCACTGTGCTCATACAGCGGTTGGTTTATCTGCCCTTCAGTAACCTGCTAATTCCAGGTAATGGAAAAAACCCTTGGCAGAAGTGGTTTACCAAACCACCTTCAGGATTCTAAGGAAACAGGGCTTCCCTCACATGTCCAAGGTTTAGAGATGGAGGTAGGTACCTTGACCCATGAATGGTAGCCTCAGGGATTTAAATCTCTTGTTTTATTCTTCTTTCTCCTGAAGCTTATCCTTCAAACCAGGCTATTTAATTTAGGGCATGATGGGGTCCACATATTAGGATAAGCACCACATATTAGCTCTGCAGGAGCTGCCAGAAAGGACAGTAGCTATTTTGTGCTTTAGGTTTTGAGGAGAAGAGAATTTGACAAATGGCCCATGTCCTTGGGGGATAACAAAGCAGCAAGTCTAGGGTAGCCAGAGAGGAGAATGATAAAGACAAGGGGAACACTGACTGATATTCAGCTTTCCAAAATCTCTCTTCCCATCAAGGGAAAAGAAACATTGTTTAAGTTGCAAATCCTGCTGCTTGTTTGTGATCCGGAAGATTCCTGTCACTGAATATGCAGCTGAGCAGCCCTCTTTGCAAGGGATGATCTCAAAGCCTCATCATCGTTGCCCACACGCCAATCCTGGCATCGCTTTTCAAGGGATTTGTTTTGTATTTTCGGTATTAACACTCTGAGCCAGGAAAGAATGACAGCCCCATGAGCAGCAGCAACACAGCTTGGTAATTGGTTTTTAAATGCTTTTTGCTTTAAATTGATACCGTGGGTCTTTCATTCTTCCTCTCTGGGGGAATTTCAATCTTTTATTTTTTGAAGGGTGACTTTTCCTCATTCTATGAGAATTAAGGGACAGATTTATAATTCCTGGCTCTCTTAAGTAAGGACCCCTAAGAGGTGATAGATGTCATCCTACCAGGCAGGCTGTCGGAACATGGGCGGGAGATGGGAGAACTGGGTTCCAGTTCTGACTCTGCTCCTGATTGTGTGACCTTGGATAGATCACGCTTCAAATCAAAGCATCTGTTTTTTTAATAAGTAAAATAAGAAACTTAGCTTAGACTTGTGTGTCTCAAACCTCACCTGCATATCAGTCACCTGGTGATCTTAGTGAAATGTACATTCGGATTTAGCATCTCTGGGTGGGGCCTGAGATGGTACATCTAAGCTCCCAGGTGATGACAGCATTTCTGGGTCAAGGACAATGCAAGGGTCAAAGATGTTGTTTTTCTGAGCGTGGTCTAGCGACCACTGAAAGTCCCTTCAGGGCTTCAACCATTACACTTTGTGAATTCAACATGTTCTCACTATTCTAGCTGCTAAACACCAGTTCAATCCTGTCATCTCTTTGCTAGACTATTCGGCAATCCACCCACTGGTATCCTTTCTTCTGCTTTCCACACCCCCTGTTCCCTACCCAGCCATCATAGAGCCCTTTTGAAAACATAAATCAGATCATATCACTCCCCTTACCCCAGTTAAAACCCCCCAATGACTTCCAGAATCTCTTGAAATGAAATCCAGGGATTAGTATGGCCCTACATAATTTGGTCACTCGCTATCACCCCACCCCCCTATCTTTCTCCCTCTCTCACTGTGCTCTAGTTGAGTGATTCTCAACTAGGGGTGATTTTGCTTCCCAGGGGACATTTGTCAATGGCTGGAGACCTTTGTTGATTGTCACAGACAGGAAGGTAAAACCAGCATCTAGCGGGTTGAGGCCAAGGATGCTGCTGAAATTACAATGCACAGAAAAGCCCCATACCACACATATAATATATATATGTATTATATATAATATATATTTTTAATATTTTATATTTTAATATATGTATAGATAATATATGTATATAGTATATGTATATGTATTTTATATATTATAATGTATAAATAATATATGTTATATAATGCATTATAATATATTATATATTATGTTATATAGTATATTATAATGTATATATTTTTTATATATTTATATAATATATATTGTAATATATGATAATATATGTGATATATATTGATATATGACAATAATATAATATATAATATATGCTCTATTATATATCATATAATATATAATGTATATTTATATATTATATAACATTATAATATATGTTATATAAATACATTATGTGTTTTATGTGTTTACATTTTATATTATATACTTATATAATATATAAAAATACATATATATTATATATTATAATATATAAAATACATATATTTAGTATATTTAAATATATGCATGTACATATTTAAATAGGTGTGTGTGTGTGTAAGAATATATATATATCCCAAAATGTCAATAGTTTCCCTCTTGAGAAACCCCACCCTAGCCACACAGTCCTGCATTGTATTGCCTGGGCTTACCAAGATCCTTCCAACCTTAGGGCCTTTGCACTTGCTGTACCTCCTATGCCTTCTGTGCGGTACCTCCTGTACCTCAACCCACTATATGTACACACACACGTACACACACATTCTTCTCATCATTAAGGCTTCAATTCAAATATGGCATCCTAAAGAAAGCTGTCTCTGATCACCTTAGCTCACACACACCCCCATGCTACTCTTTTCCCATTGTGCTATTTTATTTCCTTGTAGCACTGTCACTATTTGAAAGTTTATTATTTGTGAGATTTTTATCCATAGCCCCACAGTAGAATATAAGTCTCATAGTCCCACAATGGAATGTACATTGTCCATTTTATTCACTGCTTTACCCTTGGTGATACTAATATACTATAGAAGGGTGACCAGGGCGTATTTACTGCTCACAGATATATGTTGAGTTACTTAGCATATAAATGAATGCAAAGTAAGTCTACTATGTATTTTTTTTTTTTTTTTTTTTTTTTTGGAGACGGAGTCTTGCTCTGTCACCCAGGCTGGAGTGCAGTGGCCGGATCTCAGCTCACTGCAAGCTCCTCCTCTCGGGTTCATGCCATTCTCCTGCCTCAGCCTCCCGAGTAGCTGGGACTACAGGCACCCGCCACTTCGCCCGGCTAGTTTTTTTGTATTTTTTAGTAGAGACGGGGTTTCACCGTGTTAGCCAGGATGGTCTCGATCTCCTGACCTCGTGATCCGCCCGTCTCGGCCTCCCAAAGTGCTGGGATTACAGGCTTGAGCCACCGCGCCCGGCCCTACTATGTATTTTTTAAATATAGCATTCTAAGCCCCATTCCAGATGTACTGAAACACAATCTCAGGAATCTACATTTTAACAAGCATCCTTTATGATTTCTGTACACACTGGTGTGTAAGGTCCACCAGGCTAGAGAACAACTAACTAATGGCTAACAGAGAGTGAGTCACATGGTCACCCCAGCCTGTACATGGATCTTGCCAGCTGATCAGCTTATCTTCTGTTCTGCTTGGAAAAGGCCAGCAATACTGTCTTTGGTTTTATTTCCGTGGGTGGGAGATCGGGATGACTCCCAGCTGGGAATACAACTCTGGCCAGGCTCCAATCCTTCCTTACCCTGAGGTTGAATGTACCTGGTTTATTTTTCTTCATAAGTTGAAGGGAGCCTGAGGGGAGGGCAGGAAATGACCTTTCCTGAGCAAATAGTAATAAATAAAGAAATGAATAAAGGATAAGCAAAAACTACATGAATTTAACCTCAAATAATGAGATTTGTATGGACTTTAAAAAATTGTTAGTTTTTTTTCCCCACAGCCATACCAGTGTCTGTGAGATCATAGTCAACTAAAACTTGCGAGTTATTTCACATACAAAGCTAATGAGCCATGTATTTCCCATTTTGAATTTACATCATTTGTTTTTTTAATGTAAGGGGAAAACTGTACATTTATCCCTGTTACATGTTAGCAGATTTGCTTTATTACTGAAGTCATAATGCTGTAAAGCAATGATTTTGAAATCCTTGTTACAACAGAACAAAGAAAACCCCAATTCCCTGTAGATCTCTCTTGAAATAAAAGATGGTGGGGGGATTATCTGCATATGTCAGCCCAGAAGTAGAACTCACTAACTGGGTACTATTCTACTATCCAACTATTCCTAACATGTAGTAAATGTCAATGTGTAGTTATTATTATTACTGCTATTCTATGGTTTGGCTATTTTAATTGGTTATTCTCAGTAAATTTGATTATCATGTCCTTTTCTAAGTCCCTCAAATTGATATCAATCCTTTAATTAGCACAGTTTAGGAAAAAATTTTAATCAGTTATGAATCGACTTTACTATAATCCAGTTCACATATTCCTTGTTAATTATAAAAATGGGATCTAAATTAAATATATTCTAAAGTATATATTTAAAAAATATTCTAAAGTGTTTCTTTAACCAGTTGTTGGGTAATCACAGTAAATTAATCTCAGGTATTCGTTCAATCTAGAGTTCTGATTGTTAATATATTGTATATCAAGCTAAGTTTTCTCTAATGATTGTTCACATATCCCCATAGACTAATCACTTGTTGTACTCAGAAAAAATACAAGTTTCCTCACCAGCTCCAAATAAATGTCTATTAATTTTCCAAGAAAACTTGATCATGGAGATAAGTCATTGGGGGTCAAATGTGACATGAGTTTTCTTAATTTCGTATTTAATGATACTTCTCTATTACTAACATGTAAAGTCAATTGAACTAAAACATATATCTTCACATTTTATTATTTTTCTCTCCACTTCCTTAAGTCTAGTGAAACATTGGTCATTGAATAGGTTATTGGGGGGAAAAAAACCCTAAAACTGTCTTCTGAACATCCTCTGAAATGTATGCAGTTTTTTAATTCATTGACAACAAAAACATAAATTCAATCATTAGAAATTGGTGTTAATCAGAGAAGGCACTAGTGGTCTGTGGTATAGAATAATTATCACCATCATCATCAACAAGTATTCCGTGAGTGGCTTCTATCAATGTGCCATGCAGTTCTCGAGATCCTGAACACTGTGGAAGACGAGGGGCAGTAAAACAAGCAAGAGGAAAAAGCCCCCCTTGTCTGGGATCAGTACTGACCTTCACTATGAACAGGCACTTTTAGGTGAAGATAACAAAGCTCTGGAAGGGGCAAGTCTATTGATCATGTGTATCCTTAATTACCTGGCTACTGACAGGAATAATGGTGACATTACACAGAGAGTGGATGGCCCCTGGGGCAGGGCAGGCTTCTTTCCTTATTTCAAAAAAGAATTTATGGAAACGTTATTTAGTGAATACTATGTACAGAAAGTTGACAAGCTTAGATAGACCAGCAAGACTTAAAGATGGCTGCTGTACAAGTACAGGAAAGCTTCTAGGAATGCTTTACACAAATCTTTATTTGTACTTTCCTCTGAAAATACGGGCATTGTGCGATGCCCAGCATCTACATTCTCACATATACCTGTATCAGACTTGACACATCTGTTTCAGAAAGGGATGTGGAAAAAGTCATTCTCTGATAGGTTATCACCCCAGCATCTCCACATGCAAATGCCTGTTATCAACCAAATCCCTATCCAGGTAGAAATGAAAACACAACTGTTCAACTTGACTATAGTTTCTTTTGAGTCCACAGATTAAAGCTCAAGAAGAGTGAAGGCACCTGTGGCCAAATTTCATTTTTCATTCTAGTATAAAACAAAGTTCTCAAATTAAAGATTTGATCTTAATGACTCTACATTAACATTGTTTCTTTTATCTATTGAAATCCCAAGACATTTCACTACCAGTATTTGAGGAATCACTCATCCATGCAGAAATGAGGCTACCTGTCAGCAGTTAAATGTGGCTAGTCTAGTGATTATTCAACAGCACACTATATCAGTTACAAAGACTAAAACACATTAGGAGAAACCAAGCTTCATGAAAGGATCACAAAGATCATGACTTTTTATAATTCAATAATTTCATAACTGATATGACACACTTCTCAGGTTGCATTACCAACTGAAGTTGCATTTTTGAGGGTAGTAACTGTTTTTATTATAATGACTAGAGCTCCCTTCGTATTTATAGTGAGACTATTCTTCTCTCCTCTTTAGAAGTCACTCCTCACAAATCCCCAGGTGGTAGACTCATAAAATTTCATCCTGGTTCCTCCCTCTTTCCCTGAAGCTGACTTTTTTGTTGTTTGTTTTTGTTTCTTGTTTTTTTGTTTTGTTTTGTTTTGTTTTTGGTTATTGTTTCCCGAATATGCCAACAATAAGAGCAGGAGAGCTGAAGAGCTGATTCCATACTGACATCCAGGAAGTCGCTCTCTCCATTGCTGTTGTCAGTGCTGCAATGCCAGGTTGTCAGTGGTCATTTCCAAAGGCCAGGTTCAAATCAAAAAAGGTAGAGAAAAAACAAACAAACAAACAAAAAACCCACCAAAGTTTCTTTTTTCCAACTTCCACCATGTAGAAGCTCTAGAACTTGAACCACTAATTTTTAGTCTTCCAAAACAAAGTTCAAACCTAGGAGACACCTCTGCATTTTTTCTAAGGGTTTCCTGATGTGACCCAACGGCACCATTCCCTACAGGTGTAAAGTGTTTGCTGAGATAAACCGGCATTCTCATTTTGATTCATCCACTTGTCAGTAATAAAAAATTGCATACTAATAAGAAAGGAAAGGAATTGAAAATGCAATGAGATGGGGAAAACTTGATCATTTTAAATTTTTTACAGATACCACATTTTTTACTTAAATTTTTTTTAAAAGCCACTATTGCAGATGTCATAATTTTCAGGGCAAAAGGTTTAAAACATGTATGTTCATGTCTATAATAATACACAGAGTCTGTTTCTTTATGAACACAAGGAAAATATCATAAAAGTAATCAAATTAGCATAACATGTCATGACTTGGAAAACTTTGAGTAGACAAGTTATGAACAAATTTAAAAAGTGGAATTGATGAATTTAGTTTACATAATCATTAAATGTTAATAATATTATCTGAACATACAAAATATAGTCAGAAAGTTTGAGGAACTGATTCCTTTATGGAATACTAAATTCTTTCTCCTAGATGCACTAAAGAGAGGATGAATACACCAACCCAGGCAATACAGCAGTAGAAATGAAAATGGTAGATGAATTTTTTTCTAACACTTTCAAGACTGTTATGAGGATGTGTAGGATTTTACAGTGGCGCTGAGCTCAGATTTCTGTTAACATATCCAAACTGCCACTAGAAAAACTTAAGGGGCTTCTTGTTTGCTTCTTTTTCCAAGCATTTATTTATCACCTTCTCCCAAAAATCTCTGTGCTTTATAAGCATTTGACTTACAAATAATACTAACCATATAGAGTATGTAGGAGAAATATAAATATATTCCTAGCTTACAGAGTAAAAACTACTTAGGCACATACAGCTTTGAAGCCAGATGTCTATGCAATATTGAACTTCAGAAAGCTGAAAACAAATACAGGAGAAACTGATACCATCCATACATCCAGTATCAGCTAGGTAGAGAGAGAAAGAGAAGCAGAAAAGAGGGCTCTCCCAAGCCCTGAAAGTCCTGTGACTGAAGAGACAGCCAGCACCCAAGGGAGGCCACTGTTACCCCGGCAGCATTAATTAGAGCAACAGATATATTAATGAGCAGTCATATCAATGCAACCTCTTAATTATCCATCCTTAGATGGTATTGCTGTCATAAATTTACTTTTTATTAAATATATTCTATTATTACCCTTTAGTCATCTTTATGAACTGTATCAACATTATCTGATAGTCTTCTACAATGGTAGAAAGGCCATCAATACATGAAATAAATGCATTTTTGAAAAGCTTTTTATTTAAAAAGTTTGTGTAATGAATCTTACTTTTATGCTTATTTGCATCTTATGAGAAGATTTGACTCTGTGGTTTCAAATGACCAAATCTACTCAGTGGTATCATCTAATATGTATGCGGATTTAACCCTGATAATAGAAGAGGGAGGGTGTCTTTGATCATGCTACTCACCTGTAGGAGCCCAAACATGTACCTTAAAAACTATAAAGAAAGAAGACCAGCAGCTACAGGAAAAAAAAGAAAGAAAGATTTTTTTGACCTGGAGGGGGAGAGTAGCAAGATGAGAATCATCACTTGGACACCCTCACCCTCCTCTGGCCCTCATTAACTACTGCTGTCATTGCAAATGAGAGTTTAGACTGCCATCTTGACTGGGTCCTTATCTGTATCACATAGGCTGATGCTGGTGTAAAGTTGGAGCTGGGGGCTGGGGACATCTAATCTGGCAATAACAATCCAAAGTATTATTACTCAGCTAAATACTTTGTAAAATATTTTATACAAAATGTATGTGCTGCACATTTTCTTCTCAAACTATACTGGAGGCAAAGACAATAAAAAACTTAGTTTCCACATCCATGCTGTCCACCCGCCCCCTTTCAAAACAAGACATTGGGATAATTGAGGGGGAAGAAATCTAGTAGCATGTGCAAGAGCAAACATGGGTGGAGAAAAGAAGATAGCTCCAGATAATCTCCTTTCTCCTTTACCCTGGAGCATGGCATGGTCTTATTCCTGCCATCAGGGCTTGCAACAGTATTTACTGCTGGGCCCAAATAACCTCAGCACATTTAGCAACCGGCGGTGCAATCAGTGGCATTGCTTTCGTAGTAACAGCCTGCCTGTCTTTAAATGGCACTTTCCCTTTCTTGGGGTTTCTACTACTTTAACTTTACCTATAAAGAAGAATAGGTTAGACAGAGTGGCTAGAAGCCACATTTTCTTTTCCCAGATAGATATAATTTGGAGATGTTAACATTTGTTTCTAACCCCTTGATTACAATGGCTGTGTAAGATTACTCTGATTTAATCATTCCACCTTGTATTCATGAATTATCACTTTTTACCCCACAAATTTATACAACTACAAATTATCAATTTACAATAAAAAGATCACTCTGGATCAGGTATTTTGCTAAGCCATACATGTGTGTTTGTGCTGTGTGTGTCCACAGGCATTCACACATATATGTATGTATAATATATAATTGTATTTAATTTGATGGAGTTCTATATGACATGTATGACTATCCCTCTTTTACAGATGAGGATACTGAGGATTAGGAAATTAAAGAAGTAAAATCTACATACCGTAGGTGATATATCAGTTCACATCCCATGCTTAAACTGCTATACTGTGAGTTATACTCTTGGCAAAGCTTTCCAAAGTCTAATCCCTGTTTAGTTTTAAAATCATGCTATGCAAATGAAAAAGCTCTGTAGTTTTCGTCTTGCTTTTTCCAAGGAAGTAAATGCACTCAAACATTCATTTACAAAATACTTTTTTAAAGTGATTATTTAGTTTAGAAGAAATGGAGGCACAGTCAGGGGGAAAAAAAAATGAAAACTATTTTATTAATGTTTTTAGATAAAATGCTGAGATGTCTTCATAGTAGCCAATCTACTAGTAATTGGCCTTACACAGTATTTCTCAAAATGTGATTCGGGGCTACTTATATCAAAATCACTGGGGTGATTGGTAAATGGAGTTTCCTAGGGCCATCCAAGACATAACAGCTAAAAGCCTCTAAGGATAAGCCCTGGGAATCTACATTCAAATAAGCATACTCTCCCTGTGATCGTCACGTCCACTAAAGATTGAGAATAAATGCCCTAAGACCTCGTTTTGTTTCTCTTCATGTTAATGTGACAGGTATTAGACAAGGCAGTTGATGACAGGAAAATGGTAAATTTTAGGTAGATACAGTTCAAAAATATTTCAATATCATTCAATGACAGTAACAGAGCTAGTTTGGGAAGTTCAGGTGCATTTTCACCAGCCACTTAGAACCAAGCTACATTTGGAATTCCTGAGAAAATAGAAGTTGATTGGTGTGTTCAGACTGTTTTAATGGATGGCTAGGAAGAAAATGAGCATTTTGGAGGAAACTTCTCTTACACATGACCTTGTATGCAAGCTAAGATGCTACTACTAGGTCACAGAATTTATTTAAAAGAAATGAACATTTTACCAAAGGTTTTGCAACGTGTGCTAATCAGAAGCTGCCTGTCAAGTTGAAGTGGCATCAAGAGGCTCAGAATAAGGGCTCTTGGGCATTAAATGGTTCCTCCCAAATACCAAACCTATTATCATGATTGGCTGTTATAGCCCTCTAAACGGCAAAGTGATTAAATTGGTCATTATGAAACCCTAAAGATGCATAATTATGACAAATAAGACTCAAGTGCAGGGAGATTTCTATCTCACTCACTGGATTACATTTCAAGGAAGAATCAAAGAAGGAATGCTTTTAAAACCACAGTCAGCTGTGTGTGGAGGCTGGTTAAGAACTAGATTCTCCTGATCTTTACGCAAATCTCTTTGTATGTCATCTCAACACACTCAGTTCAGAAATCTCTGCAGCTCTTAACTCTGATTTTAAATTCCAATCCCATGCAACATTCTACCCACTTGTATTATAACTCTGAATGTACATGGGATGCTCTTTTTTTGATCATTTGTTAAGTGTCAGGTGCCTCTAACAGGATCTTGGGTTTATTCTGAGTTACTCTAACTTGCTCTAAATCAAGCCCTCAGCCTGAATGTGCTCACTTGATTCACTTATCATTAATAATAGCAATGGCTAAAAAAGAGGGCTATGAAATAAGTTGTTTCTACCCAGTCTAGTCTACATCGAAGAATTGAGGACAATAATTCCAGAGACTAAGTACATTACCAAAAAGACAATGGTTCCCTCCTAGAAATGCCCAAACTAAAAACCCTTCTAAAATATGCCTGGATTAGTGACAAAAGGGTATACCAAACCAAGAAAGTCTAACACAGAGTTAAGCATTTTTTTCTTTAGCACTATAGAGGAGACAGATCATACAAATTCCGTTTCTTGATAGCGTACTTTTCAATTATTGACAGATGGGCAAAGAGAACATGGAAAGAGAATAAATAAAGAAGGCTTTATTGTACTTTTGGAAATTAGCAGCTAGATGTAATACTAATGTAGTGACCACTACCAAGCTTCATTGCAATATCAAGCTTTGTTTTTCGCAAAAAATAAAGTACTATTTACAGAATACTAATATTTTTCTAATTACCAATATCTTCTTTTATTTTTTTATTTTTTATTTTTTTTTTTTTGAGACGGAGTCTTGCTCTGTCACCCAGGCTGGAGTGCTGTGGCCGGATCTCAGCTCACTGCAAGCTCCGCCTCCCGGGTTCCCGCCATTCTCCTGCCTCAGCCTCCGGAGTAGCTGGGACTACAGGCGCCCGCCACCTCGCCCGGCTAGTTTTTTTGTATTTTTTAGTAGAGACGGGGTTTCACCGTGTTCACCAGGATGGTCTCGATCTCCTGACCTCGTGATCCGCCCGTCTCGGCCTCCCAAAGTGCTGGGATTACAGGCTTGAGCCACCGCGCCCGGCCTACCAATATCTTCTTTTAAAAAGTCCCTTCTAAGAATGTGGTGTGAGGTACAATGCAAATTATAGTTGTGGTGGTTGATATTTCCTTAGAACAGAAAATCACCAGGAATGTGGTTAGCATTTATTTTCTCTGTTCATATTGCACACAGAACGTAAGCTATTCACTTTTCTATTTTTCCTTTTTTTCTCTTCTTCTCTCCTATGAATTGCTTTCACTTTCCTCAGTTCTATTTACCACATAACTTGAACTGTACTCTCATCCTCTGAACAACTCATTTAGTGTGAAAATTGAATGCCCTTTAAGAAATGAATTGTCAGTGTTTGATATCACTGTGCTCCTCTCATTTGGAAAAATGCTATGGTTTTATTGGTGAGAAGGGAATATAGCAAGAGAAAGGGAGTCAAAACATCCTGAAGAATGAAAGAGTTTTAATTGTTTTCAAGTATATCTTAAGACTGTCATAACAACATGGGAAAGATAACAAAATAGATAATGTTGATGAAAATAAGCGATGACATCTGGACCACTTTTATTGTATCTCAACTGAAAGAACAAGGATTGGAAAATACCAGCCATGTTGATAACTGAGAGTGTTGTTTTGCTATTAAAAATGAAGGAAATCAAAAAAGAATATAAAGAAGTAGATATGTGTTTAAATTTATAGTTCGCTAATTTTCAACATTAGCCCAGTCTAAAGAGTTCATGCTACATCCACCCACAATTATTATCAAGGCACTCTCTAAGGCACAATGGTGTGTAACTGTAATCCCAGCTACTCAGGAGGCTGAGGCCGGAGGGTCACTTGAGCTCAGAATTTTGAGTCTAGCCTGGGCAACATAGTGAGACCCCATATTTCTCTTAAAAATACAAACAGACATACAAAAACAACAACAACAACAGAAAAAACACTTTGCTCTACAGACATTCTATTCCCTGTCCTGACATCCAACATTTAAATTTTGTTCCAGAAGTAAGCTTGAGAAAGTGTTTCTTGTCTTGGCACTACTCTTTTAGGCATGATTGTTTCTATGTGCACATGAAAACAAATTAAACACTATGTAAAAAGAGTTAACTATGAGATTTTAAGTGAAATATAGTAGATCAGAATGGAAGTGCATCACTTATATAATATTCTGAAGCATTGTAGTGAAAATTTTCAAGTGATTTTGTTATCTCAAAAATTAAGAAATAAAGAAGTTACTCATTGGAGTAGTTTACCTTTGTCTGGTTTACTTGTAGTTAGAAAGCTTTTCAATGAGATGAGTCTTCTCATCTTTGCAGAGGAGATGGGATCATGAAGATATTAGCAGAATAAAAAAGTCATCCAGTCAGAGAAAGATTAGAGAAAAATTACATATTTAGCTTTATACAAATCACATACATATAGTTTATAAAATTGTCCTTATGTACATAAAAGCTTAGAAGGAAAGATGTCTGACCTGCTGGATGAATTTGAAGAGTTTGAAGAAGTTTGGCTATGCAATGATAGGAAGTTATTCCATGCAATTTTTAAATAGGAAATCTTATATTCAAGAATTTTCTCCTGACTGCAAAATATGCTTGCACTAAAGGTCCTATATCAGAGGTATGATTTGGATATGTAGTCCAGAACTCAGTGTATACACTAAGTCCTAATTCATAATCATCTGATAGCATATACATGAATTCACACATCATGAACCATTCTATGCATGAAATCTTGTAAAACTATATTCTATCTGATAAATGTTTTCTAAACTTTCAAGATGTTGACCTAAACAGTGTTACTTATTTAGTGGACATTTTACTGTTCTTATGTGATATGGAGAAGTGAAGGGAAAGTGATCTAAATTAATTGGGATAATTAATCCCAGTTGCCGCTGTAGTTCCTGAAATCTCAATAACACAATGTTAAGCAAATATTGTTTAACACAATAAAACTGTATTCCTCCTTTACATTGTAGTCCTGTGTGTATCATTCTTCTCTACCTTGCAGCTCTGCCATTGGAAAAACATGGCCTCCAAGGTCACTGTGATGGGCGAAGAGGGAAAGAACAGGAGAGGCACTAGCTCATAAGTACCTCCACCAGAAGAAACATGTTTCACTTCCACTCACAATTCACTGGCTAGAAGTCATTCTTATGGGGGAGACTAAACACAGGGGAGGCTTAGAAATGTGATCTTGTTTGTGATCAGGAAGAAGAAAATGAAATGAGGTATGGTAAATACAAAACATTTTTTTCTGTCGTAGTCAGCACTCTAACCTCCAGAGAGCCATATATTTCCTTTTGCACATAGTATACTGTCCCCTTCTCCCTAAGGGAGAAAACCCGGTAACTGCAGGCACCTCCAGTTCCACAGTCTTACCAAAATACACACCCTTACTCATGAGGTTCAGATATTTTTTCTCTTAGCCCAGCAATTAAGGAAATAAAAGGATAAGCTGTCTGTCTCCTCCCCTCTCCATCACATATATGCCTAATATAAAATGATAGAAGAGAAATGGAATGAGTCTCCCTGGGAAAAAGGTATAAATGGGAGAAACATTAGTCATTGGTTCAAAGCAATTCCAAAATTCCACTGGGTGTTGTGGAAGCTCCCTCCTCCCACCTAGTGGTGAGGTATGATTGTTGTTGAGTCTCTGATTTTGTGTTCTTCCTCACTGCCCCCCCACCCCCACTTTTGCTTCAGTGGCTCCTAGAACTGCCATCTAGAGGTAGAGATGATCACTCACCTACTTACTATTTCCTCAATCACATCTGAAGTGGGTATTTAGAAATATGCTTTCCTTAGGGGCTGCACAACTTTTTCAGTTCACATTCTTCTCGTGGTGGTCCAGAGTTTAAAAAGAAAAGCAAATCTTCAGTCAATTTCTCAATTAAATAAAAATTCAAAAATCATATGTTTTTCACAGAAATTCTGGCTTTCTTAGTCTGGGCTCATTATTTTTTGGTGATCTATATATCCCTAAGATATATTAGTGAAATGTGTCTTAGTAGGCTTCTAATCTATTTGCTTCTAGTCAGCTACTCATGCTAACTATGTTCGATGTTCTTTTGAACTCAGTTAACTCAAATAGTTCTCAAGCATGTTTTATTTCGTTTGCTTTCTAACCCCTACATTCCCTCTCCAGCCAACTAATTGTAGCTACCTTGAGCCCCACCCTTAATATGGTCTTTGCCCCATGTTTCTTTTATCAACTAAGAGGTTTCATTGGCCCTTTGTAATTCTAAGTCTTTTAAAATTCCATCTGTTACCATTTAAGATACCAAGAAGCAGTTGGCTTTTTTTAACTCTTCAAAGCCCCAAACTTCTGGATTCTTCTTTTTTTTTTTTTTCCACTTGCAAACTTGGCAATTATCTCCTTTGCTCATCTCTTCCAAAAGCACCTGTATTCATTACATATTGTTGGGTAACAAATCGGTCCAAAAGTTTGTTCCAGCAATGCTTTGGTGCTGATTTTTTATTAGCTAGGATATTTAATAATAGCTATCACAGTAAATGTTAAATTATTCTTAAATGTCTCTTATTTCCAGGCTTTCTTGCAACAAATCCTTCCTGTGTAAAGTGATCAGAAGTTCGTCTGTAAAATACGTGTTCGAGCATATTAGTCTAAATGAAAACATTTTGGCTCTGATACCTTCAGGACAAAGTTTATCTTATTATTGCTTCTTACAAGGTCCTTTACAATCTGACCCTAGACTATATTTCCAGCTTCATTTCCAACTGTTCCCCATACATAATCTAAGCTTTGATCACAAGACTGCTCACCATCTGTGGAATATAAGAAGCACTCTTACACCTCCGTGTTTTGTACATGCCAATCACTTTACCTAGGATTACATGTCCTCCCTTCAAACCTATATAGAACCCTGATGTCACCCTTTCACTCATTTTACCATTGCAATGTATGCATAACTTTACTGTAACAGTCTTTACAATGAATTATGTCTATTGCACTATAGTGTTTACTCCATAAAGGAGCTACACAAGAAATTACTTACCATTATCATTGGGCTTTATCAATCTGACTTTCTAACTGGGTTCTTAATATTAATACTAAGTACTGCTATTTACTAATTAGTATACTATTTAATTTTTAGGAATATGATAAACGTTTATTGAACCCATAAATGATTAGATAAATGAATTGACAAGGATCATTCATTCCTTCTTTTTATTCTCACCATAGAGCTAAATCCCTCACATCTTGTACCTATAGTAGACTCTCAGTAAATGTTTAGCAACTATGAAATGGAAGAAAATCACTGATTCTTTCTTATTGTACCTGTTCTCCTTGGATGCTCTCATTTTAGCATACATCTAGCCTAGACTTATATCCTGAGTTTCAGGCCCATATATCTAACTCTTTGAAGGAAATCTCTGTTTATAATTCCCAAAATAAACTTGATTTGCATATGTAGAAAATTTGAATTCATCGTGTTTCCCATTCATGTCCATTTTTACTCCTGATTTTTTTTCTTTGTGAATAGCACCCCCATTCAGGCAAGCCAGAAGTGTGGGTGTCATCCCAGACTCTTCCTATTTATTTGCTCCCCACACCCAGCTTGTTTCTAAGCTGTGACTTAAATATCTCTTGAACTGTTTTTATTTCGTGAATTTTTTTTTCAACTTGGTATTATGTCTCATCTAGAGTACTGCAGGAGCCTTTTAGCTGGTCACCCTACCTCCTCTCTAACATTCCCTCAGTTTATTTCCCGTAGTGCTGTCAAACAATTGTTCTATAGCACAAATGTGCAGCCTCTATTTCTGTGTAAATGCCGTCAACAGTTTCCCATTGTCTCTTACTGTTAACATGGCCACTTTTGTGCCAACATCAAGAGTACTCTGTGGTTCTGCCCTTGCCTATCTCTGGAGACTTGTCTCTTGCTTGTTCTCCTTCTTCCTGCAGGACCCTGTGTAGGGAGCCATATCTTGTTAATCATCTGTGTTTTCCACTAGGCACTGTCTTCTCATGTGTTCTGCCCTACCCTCTGTATGACTCTTCTTTGATTAGATGTTAATTACTTATTTTGGAAAATCTTCCTTTTAGGCAGACCTTTCTGTAAATAGTTGTTGGCTCAATGTGTGATTATCAGAAATGTTAATACTGAAATACAGCATAAAACTGAAAAATAGAATGTACTTTGTAATTTAGTCATTATTATTATTATTATTCTGAGACAGACTCTCATTCTGTTGTCCGGGCTGAAGGGCAGTGGTGCAATCATGGCTTACTGCAGCCTGGACCTCCTGGGTTCAAGCCATCCTCTCAACTCAGCCTCAAGTAGCTGGGACTACAGGTGTGCACCACCATGCCAGGCTAATTTAATTTATTATTACTTTTTTCTTTTAGAGATGAAGTCGATAGTGCTTAGGCTAGCCCTGAACTCTGGTCCTTAAGCAATCCTCCCCGCTCAGTCTCCCAAACTGCTGGGATTACAGGCATGAGCCACCATGCTTGGCCATTAGTTCCTTTATTGACACTGCTAAATACCACGTCAAATGTTAAGATTTTTCTATAGTGACCCAGATGACCCATACTCATTTTCGTTTTTGTGTCTCAGAAAGCCAAGTTTTTAACTTGGTGTTTGTTTTTTGTTGTTGTTGCTATATTTTGGTATTGGCAGGGGCAGCAATGAAGGAGTGAGATATGGAAGTTGGATTTTCCATAGCATTACTTTTAAATTGAATCTCAACTGACCTCTCTGGCAAGCTATTCATACTTTGCCTTAGACTGGATTAAAAAAAAAATAAAAGTCTCCATAGGCAATGATTGGTTAAGATGGAGAAAAGAGATAATGGTGCACCTATGGGAGGAGGCTGAGGAAAGCAAAGACAGTGACAAGCAGATAAACAGAAAAAGAGGAAGTGATTAAAAATAAAAATAGAAATCTCAGGTACTTGAAAAACCTGGCTGAGACAGTGATGGAGATAAAAAGAGAAAGAGGAGAAGTAAAATCAGCACTGCTGGTAACTGGAGAGGCTGGAGGAATGGGGGATGGAGGCTCAGAGACTGAAAGAAAAGAAAAGAGAGAGAATGCACAATACCAGGGAAAAAGGAACATAGGAAAAGGTTTTTAAAAACCTGAGAAACTAGTCAAAGAGTGTAGAAAATGGGAAATTGAGACACTGAGAACCTCTTGGGTCCTACTTCAGCTGTTTTATTAACTTCTGTACCAGAAAAATCTTGGGCAATTTGAGGATTTCTCCTTTTTATTTAAAATAAACAAGTAAAGTCATGTTTAAATAAAGAATTTGTATCTTATGAGACTAAGTTCAAAATCAGTGTGGACTAATAGGCATCCAGATGATTTGAAAGCTGTTACTAAACTAGGAAGTGAGAGAATCTGCAAGCTTATCCCTTGAATGGGACTCACGCCATCTACATTTCTTGCAGTCACCACCCATCCCTAACTTTCTGCCTGTAAATATCTCCTTCATACACAGTTCAGTCTCAAACATCCACCAGTTGTATAAAGGTGTTGTTCTCATTCATCAATAACAGCTTATGAAAGCCTTAGGATGTCTCGATTTTATTCTTTCTCTATCCGTAGAATGAATTGATAGTGATGATTAAGTTTTATTTTATGCTTCCTCCTTCCTTCAAAGATAAATAAAATGTGGAGGCATTGATGTTAAATTATCTAAAGAAAAACATTTTGACCAAGAAGCATACAAGTGATTAAGATGGGTGTGCTTTGGACCTCCAATTTAGACTTTTCCATTGTTAGTGACTCTTGTCATTTTTACACTTAGATACCTAGTCGCATATGGATTGGGCTTCTTTAGATAAATATGTAAAGGTTTTCTTGTGAGACCATTCAAAGGAAGGTGGCATAAAAAGAATAATGTAATTTTCATAGCTGGAGGTTGGAAGGAAACAAGGGTTCTTGGTTAGAATTCTGATGTGCGGATTTAGTTGTTTTTTGTTGTTATTGTTGTTGTTAAATAATGCTCTCAGAAATCAGGTCTGCAAGAGAACATGGGACAATATTGACTAAAGCACAAACAGTTCAGCAAGTGACCTTCATGCTTCTGAGCAACTAGCCAATCAGAATTCATGGCAAGTAGATGCCATCCACATCCAATCAGTATTCATTTCATGTGACTAGCAAACTGCTGATGTCAGAAAATGGATGAAAGGCAGCATTCAGGTATATAATATGATTATAAAATAATAGATCAGAGTGCATTTCTATAAAAAATACAAGGTTAAAGAGGATTGAAAAATGTATTTTGTAGCTTTCAAAAGATACAATTTTTTTTTAAAGATCATACTGTCAAAAATAGGGAAAAAATAGAAGCTCAAAGCCACAAAAAGGAATTCACAACACTTGTTGCTTTCATTGCAAAAGGTCTAGCTTTACATGAATATCTAAGGACTTACCTGAGAAATAATTTTACTATAAAGGTGAAGTGGGTATTAGTTTCCTGACATCTTTCTGAGAACTCAGCTTTGGAGGGCAGGATCTTTTAGCCCTATCCAAATTTTCTCTCTGATTGATCACTGAACTTACTTGCTTTTCTCTTTTGAAGTGTATTTTCCATAATGCAGCAACTTCTTATGAAACAACATTCATTTCACACCATGAATGCCATGCCATTGCTGGGTTATAGTTTATGAAGTTTAAATGGGAAGGGAACTCAGTCTGGGACACTGCCATTGTGACCCAGGGTTGAAAACAACTAGTGAAGTACTCCCCAAAGCTCTGGTTATCACCAGTGAAATGACAATTCACCTCTCTGTTTTCTTTCACTGAAACTGACACTGTAAGTTAACAGAACGAAGTGAGACTTCAAAGAAAGGAAAATGACCTTTAAATTTTCTGAAGTATAAAGGCCACTTCATGCAACAGAGAACGGCAAAAGATATATGGCCTTAGGAGGTAAGTGAGATGACTAGATTAGGAGATAAAAGGGGAACACAGCTTGGACCTTGGGGCTTGTCCTTTCTGAAGTCATAGAACCAAGGTCCTCTTTAAATGGAAAATAGAGGTGGATGAATCTCAAAGCACTCGGTACAGGTAATAACCCAAAGATCTCAATAATTATTCAAGGTATCTAAATGTTCCAAAATGGATTGCCAAATTGCTGTATTTCAGTATTCTCAATTATACTTTTATAAAACCAGAATCAAAGGGAGTATGTGGGAAAATTAATATAGAAATGTTTTCTGCTATCTATAATCTCAAAGTAGAAGTTCAGACTATTTTCTTTCTAACAGATAGAAACCAAACTCCAAACTGAGAGATCACCATAGGGCTTATTTTACTTTTATACAGAAAAAAGATTGAGGAGTTGGAAAATAGTATCTATTTTGAAGTTCTGGAAACAGGAAAATTTCAAAATTATAAAGAGAAGACATCAACAGCTAAATTTAACAACAAAAAAAAACACCTTACAATCTTCTTTAGTATTTTTGTGAAACTCTAAGTAACAAATCTACAGTTTAAATTAAGTGATCATTTGTTAAGAGGGAAATGAATTGACCAGGGATTAATAGTCTGAAAACTTGAAAGAATATTTTACTTCATGCATGTTAAAATATCTTCTTCCAATTCTAGGCTAAACTCTCAGAATGTCATGGGGTATCTTAAGTATTTTTTTAATAATAAATGTAACTTTAAAAAATTTAAAGTGAATTGCATGTACTAATCTTACTGGAAGTTCAAATACAAGTTGACTTTAGAGTCAAAAAGTATGTTAATTTAACTTAACAGACTATGTAAAGAAATATGCTAATGATTAAAGGGCACCTGTAAGCAGAAAAATTATAAGCCTCACCAAAGTACCTCAATGTGTCCAAAACCTATTTCCATTTAGAATTAGTTAGCAAACACTTATTAAACAACTACTATATGCAGCTATAAGTATTTGAGCCAATGGAAGATGCACCATGATTAGAAGGAATAATCTCTGTTCTTTATTTAGAGGAGAGAAACTTGATGTATGGTGATCAAAATTACTATTCATGGAACCATAATACTCCAAGGAACTTCATATTCTTTGAGGTTTTAGGCAATGGAGATTCCTCAGTCTCCCTTGGAAGCTCAATCCAAGGTTATGTGAAGAAACTATATTCTAAGCCTCTAATATGAATACTAGCCACTGTCTAATTTCTGGTTATATTTCTGGGCCCAAAGGTACTTCTAAAGAAAATCATAGAACCATCAAAGCAATGCTTTCTCATGTCAACTGAATCCTGCTGCTAATCAATACTTGTATCTAACTCTTTCTGAATATCTCATATATATTTCATAATGGGTATAATGAAAGTTTTGCATTCTCTTCAAATTGGTAAATCTCACAGTATTGTTGTTCTTCTCACGTCCTTCCATATAAACTAGAGCCCTTGGACATGGGCATTTTCACCTTTTATTTTCTCCTCTTTTAACTATTCCTCCTAAAACAAATACTGGTGGAAGCTAATTGTTCTAGGGTTGATGGAGAAGCTTCAACACGACCAAGTTAATCTTTTTTTTTTCTTCCCTCTCTCCCCTCTTTGCTTTTCTTCCCCATGTCTAGTCTCTCTATCTGTGCATTCCTTTTAAAAAAAATCTTTTAAATACTCCATGTCTTCAACCCTTAGATATTGATCTCCTTTTGCCTTTTCAATATCTCTTTATTCATGCTTAGCTCTCTGCCTTAAATGTATAAAACTCAGTTCTATTGATTTTTTTTTCTATTTTACAATATTTCCCACTCTACCAATAAATACATTTCTTATTCCTTTAGTGCCAAACTTCTCTAGAAAGTTGACTTCATCTCCTTACTCAACTCCTTTTGATTTCAATTCATGTTGGTTATCACTGCTTTCTTCCTAACTGCAAAATAAAATAGTCTTGGCATCCTCTTAATTCTTTTATCATGGTAGCACTCAACTTCTCAACCAAAGCCTTTATCAGCAAGGCCACTGATAGGCCATAAGTTGATAGCCTGCCCTATTTTTTCCCCCACTTTATCATTTCTGCCAACTCCTTAATTTTTTTTCCCCAATGATTCTTTTCTTAGTTTCCCATCTATGAAATAAGATGGGATCTGTTTATTTGTTACCTTGAAGATAATCGCTGTAGGATAGTTTATTTATTTAGTAGAAATATTGCCAACAATACTGCATTTCTGAGCTTGTTTTCTCCTTGTAATTTGTCAGTATCATTTAAAAAAACCAAAATTTCTTGCTTTACACCATTGTTATTCAAATATTCAGAGTAAATTACTGATGAATAGTTTCTGATGTGGTGGGAAGAGTACTGGATTAGAATGTTAAAGATCTTGGTGGTGAAGAACAGGTCACTTAACCTCATTTACCTTGAGTTTCCTTACCTGTAAATGAGGATTATAATGTCTGCCCTCCCTGATTGTCGTGTTTATTTCAATCTATAATCTCTTCTTACTGGGAACCAATGTTAAGTAGATCCATGTATTACCAAATTTGTCCTTTACTTTTCTTTTTTATAGAGGGCATAGATTTTGCCTCCGCTATAAGAAGGAAATAACTACCATTACCTTGCCCTAAGAAAGAAGTCACTGGGTGTGGTGGCAGGTGCTCATAGCTCTACAGGCTGAGGTAGAAGGATCACTTGAGTCCAGGAATTCGAGGCTGCAGTGTGCCATGATTGCACCACTGTACGCCAGTATGGGCAACAGAGAGACCGTGTTTCAAAATATAGAAAGAGAAAGGAAGGGCAGGAAGAGAGGAAGGAAGGGAGATAGGAAGGAAGGAAGAAAGACTATGGGGTTTGTCATAATATCTACCAACTTTTTAATAACTTAGGATAAATTTAATTTATTCAGTTCTTCAGTGCCATAAAAACTATGTCTTCTTTCTATTTTAGTTTGGCTTTCTTTCCTTTCTTCAAAATTGGAACTTGCTTTAGTCAACTATTCATATTTAAATCTCAAAGAGAGAAAAAGAGAGACAGTGAGAAGAAAAGACAAATATTTTTTTTTTCGGTGTTCTGTTATATTCATTCCTGCTCTGCCATTTAATAAATATTATACCCAGGTTGGAAAATAGGGAGGAGATATTTAAGTTGGGAAACATTCAGTAAGAAGGAGTCATTTAGATTGGACTTGCAAGAGTCAGTACAATATGAACTGGTGGAGTATGTGAACATTTCAGGCAAAGGACAAAATCTAAGCAAAGACATTGAACTGGGAAGGTGTAGAGTAAACACAAGGGATAGTGACTAGCTATGTCTGGCAGGAACCTATGGTAAATTATAGTGGTTGGGTCAAATCTGCTTTAGAAAGGTAGATGCTAGATTCTGTGATTTGGGAAACACCCCAGAGATCATGTGGATCAATTTGTACTCTTGATGCTTGAATTAACCCTATAATATTTCTTCAGAATTGTTACTCAGAGTAAATTTAACCTGTGATGACAGAAAACTTACTCTTTCTTGAAGCAACCTAGTCTGTCTTTTGACAGCAGTGAATATGAGAATTTTCTTTTCTACATTGAGCATGAATCTATCTTCTTTTCATCCATTGTTCTTAATATGCTAGTCTGGGCCATACTGAAAAAGGTAAAATACCATTCTTCTTGATCATTCTTATATATGTAAAAGGCATCTTGGGCCATTCCAAATCTTCTCACTTTCAAGCCAAATATTATTCCTTTCTTCAATAATATTTCATATTATGTGAGATAGATTTCATTTCTTCCACTCAATGTTATGCTCCCTCTCCCAAGGATGTTCCCCAATTGTTCTGTCCTAAAAGATAATATATAGTACAGAATGAAATACTCACTGTATTAGTCCATTCTCGAATTGCTACAAAGAACTACCTGAGAGTAGATAGTTTATAAAGAAAATAAGCTTTTGATTAACTCACAGTTCCACAGGCTGTGCAGGTGGCATGGCTGACAGACCTCAGGAAACTTACAATCACAGCAGAAGGCGAAGGGGAAGCAAGCGCATCTTCACATGGCAACAGAGGAGAAAGAGAGTTAAGGGGGAGGAGCCACACACCTTTAAACCATCAGGTTGCATGAGAACTCACTCACTATCATGAGAACAGCAAGGGGGAAATCCGCCCCCATGATCCAATCACCTCTAACCACATTCTTCCCCCAACATTGGGGATTACAATTCAATATGAGATTTGGGTGAGGACACAGAGCCAAACCATATCACTCACTATGAATTCTGACCAAATGGAATAAAACAATACTGTACTATTCGTCTCCTGGAGATCATCTTTGTAAAATTGCTTCTGAAATCTTTTTCTTCAAACAAATAGAAGTCCCTTCACAGTGATGATGACTTCTCTTGTTTATTGTTTATGCTCAGCCTCTTTTGATTCAGATTGATTTTATTGTCATGTATATATTATGTCTCCAAAAATATTAGCCGATTTGTTTTTGCAGTTGCTAAATCAGTTTTTTCTGTCCACTCCTTTCCATCTCCCCTAATCTTCTTGTGAATTTAATTGTTTTGAATTCAAAGGATTGTTTATTCTCTTGAAAAAATGGAAATATTTTATGGAGAATATTTATTGAAAGTATTATAAGTTTGCACTTAGTTAAGTAGACAGTGACACTCCACTGAAAATTTTTGACATGATCCAAATTCTCTTTAAGGAGACTAATCATGCAGCCATAAATAGAACAGATTAAAATGGGAAGAAACAGGAATGCAGTTTGGAGAAGATTTCAATTGCCTTCTGGAGTGGTGTCAAAGAAAATAGAGAAGGGTGTTAAGCATGGTGAAAGAAGCTGAAGAACTTATTAATGATTACCATGAAAGAGCTGAGAAAAGTAAAGTTCCCTGTAAGGTTTCAACCTGTAGTGACTGGGAGAATGGTAAAACTAAGGAGAGATGTTGCTTTGGAAAGAGGGGACTCTTGGGACATTTTGAGTTTGAAGTCAGGTATACAGATGTGAAAATGGCTGTGCAGATGGATGGTTAGAAATGATAGGATGGATCTCAGGAAAGAGATAGGGACTAGAAACATAGATATGTATCTTATTTACACAGAAGATTATTGGTTAGAGATTTTCAAGAGGTCAGTAATGTAAGATACAAGGAAAAAAGTAGTCAATGCTTTGGCAGTTTAGAAATCTCTGTGGTCAGAAAAGTAGGATAACTTAGAGGTCACAGAAGTACAGGAGCCAGGAGAGTGAAGTGTTTGTTTTTGAATGAGTCATCTCCATTCACCATCCCCACACTATCATCTCCCTTCTCACTATCTTGAATAACCAGCTGCCCGCCCTTACAGAGATTGAAACTGATTTCTCAGAAAACAACTGACTGTCTGTCTCATTTGCTTTTTCTTGTCTTCTAACTGCAAGAGCACCCCAAAGCTCTGTCTCTGCTTCAATCATCTGCATAAATTGGGAAAATGCTAAAACTTTACCCCAACCTCTTTCATTAGTTCGAGACCTGTATTTACAGGCTAAGTGCCATAAAATCAACTTGGATGTCTCTCATTTTTTTTTTTTTTGGTCAGGTTCTTTTAATTCTGTTTATTTATTTTTATGAGATGGGGTCTCACTGTGTTGCCCAGGCTTTTCTCAAACTCCTGGGTTCAAGCAGTCTATCTGCCTCAGGCTTCTAAAGTGCTGGGATTGCAGGAATGAGCCACTGCGCTTAGCCAGTCTCTCATGTTTGCATCTCACACACAAAGTATCCTAAATGGAATCCATAATCTTCCAGAACAATATCATTATTGACTCAGGAACACTCCAAGATGTCCATGTTGTAAACCTCCAACGTAGCTCTGATTTGCTCTTCTCTTGCCCCTTACTGTTGAGAAATAAAAATAAAATCCTAAGCCCTCAACTGACTGAACAGATCCCCTCTTGGCCAAGGGAACCCCAGAGAAACCTTGGAAAGTGAGTTCCCAGCCATGGCAGGATGAGAGGTTGGACACGCCTCATTATAACCACCTCCCTCCTTAACCACCATTATACTTTTTTTTTTTTTCTTTTGAGACGGAGTCTCCCTCTGTTTCCCAGGCTGGAATGCAGTGGCACGATCTCGGCTCACCGCAACCTCTGCTTCCCAGGTTCAAGCAATTCTCCTGCCTCGGCCTTCTGAGTTGCTGGGATTACAGGTGTGCGCCACCAAACCTGGCTAAGTTTTTTGTATTTTTAGTAGAGACGGGGTTTCACCATATTGGTCAGGCTGGTCTCGAACTCCCAACCTTGTGATCTGCCCTCCCAAAGTGCTGGGATTACAGACGTGAGCCACCATGCCTAGCCTGTACATTTTTTCTTAAGGGCTAAACACAATCCAGCCCTTTCAAAAGACTCCACACTGTTAACATCTATTACTAGCTTATCTTCCCAGTACAAAACAAAGACAAGATGAGATTAGTCATTTTTTCACCCCTTCCTGAGACATCTGCTTCCTCTATTCCGTTTGTCTTCAAAGATTCACCTTACTCTATGTGAAATGAAAATTTGGGCACGAACTAAAGCCTCACAAATATGTAATCATTGTCTCATTGCTGCCCTTACTTTTAAGGAAAATGTGTAGGTACTAAACCTCCTGAGAACCTATTTGGAAAAAATAGTCACAGATGTGTCTGTGATTCACATTTATTTTCTGGGTGCACCCTCAAGCTGGCTCAACACACCTCAATTGTTTGGGACATCTGCCTCAGTCACTCATTTTAGTTGTCACTATCATCCATTTCTTTTTAATTTCTTTTTTCTTTTAATTTTATCATTATTAATATTTTTGAGACAAAGTGTAGCTCTGTCGCCCAGGCGGGAGTGCAACGGTGCGATCTCAGCTCACTGCAACCCCCTCTTCCCGGGTTCAAGCAATTCTTCTTCCTCAGTCTCCTAGGTAGCTGGGATTACAGGAGTCTGCCACCATGCCTGGCTAATTTTTGTGTTTTTAGTAGAAGGGGTTTTCACCATGCTGGCCAGGCTGGTCTGGAGCTCTTGTCCTTAAGTAATCTGCCCACCTCGGCCTCCCAAATTGCTGGGATTACACTATCCTCCATTTCTAAGGCCAAATCTTATAAATTTTACCCACAAAACATATTCCAGATCCATACCTTCAGCGTTATATTTTTCACAACTACCACCATTCCCATTCAAGACCTCATTGTTATTTTACAAGTGGTACAGGTTGTGCATTCCTAATTTAAAAATTCAAAATTTTCAAAAATTCCAAAGTTTTTGAGCACCAACATGACATCATAAGTGGAAAATTTCACACATAAGTACTTAACACAAATGTTGTTTTGTGAACAAAATTATTTAAAATGTTACATAAAATTACCTTTATGTATATAAGGTGTATATGAAACATAAATTAAAAATTTTTTTTTGAGATGGAGTTCCACTCTTGCCACCCAGGCTGGAGTGCAGTGGCACCATCTTGGCTCACTGCAACCTACACGTCCCGGGTTCAAGCGATTCTCCTGCCTCAGTCTCCCAAGTAGCTGGGATTACAGGTGCCTGCCACCATGCCCAGCTCAGTTTTTGTATTTTTAGTAGAGATGGGGTTACGCCATGTTGAGTAGGTTGGTCTTGAATTCCTGACCTCAGGTGATCCACCTGCCTCAGTCTCCCAAAGTGCTGGGATTATAGGCATGAGCCACCATGCCTGGCCAACATAAATTAATTTTATACCTAGACTTGTATCGCATCCCCAAGATATCTCATTATGTATAAGCAAATATTCCAAAATCTGAAAAAGATTCAAAATCTGAAACACTTCTGGTCCCAAGCATTTTGAATAAGAGACACTCAACCTGCATTATTCTTCTAGATGGACTTCTCACATCTAACCATTCTCATTTCTAATTTGTCTTTATAGACTGCTGCCAAATTAATCTTTCTAAAGTACAATTTAAATCATATAATTCTACTATCCCAACATGTTTAATCGCTTTTTATTACCCATTGAATAAGATCCAAACTCCTTAAAATAACATTTAACACCATCACCATCTGGTGATATCCCATATTTCTAGATGTATCTCCCATTTCTCCCTTTCAAAGATCCAATACTGCATTTAAACTACAACATGTCCTTCTCTTGTCAGCCTCAATCTCTTCATTCATTCCACTATTTTTGCCAGTAATGTCCTTTCTTCTCACTCTTCTTTGTGAAACCATTTTGATTGTCCCAGCAGAAAATATTAATAATATATAATTAAAAAAGTATTGGGCTAATACGTTAAATGTGTTGCATGCATTGTCATGCTAAATACTCACAATAACTGCGTCACATATCTGCTGTTTTCTATATTTTACCAATGAATAAGCTACTGTTTTATGGGTTTGTTAATTTAGCTAACAGTATCATAACTAGTAGCTTTCCATATTAATATAATCTCAAAGTCAGTGTTCTTAAACTTAATTCAAATATTTTTAATTTTATCTTTACCCCTTAAGGTAGAACAATGAGTTTCTTGGCTTTCCTGAAGCCATAGTAACAGGGCTTCAGTAATTTGAACTTTATTTGAATTCAAATAAAGGAGAGTTTATTCCCTTGACAAAATGGAAATACTTTGTGGGGAATATTTTAAATATATTAAAAATTTTAAATATTTTAAATGTATTAAAATACAAAAATTTTAATAATGACATTAGACACTAATAAAATGTCTTTTTTCTTAGTCATAGTTTATTGACATAACTTGTATATGGAAAAATCCATGCTTTTTAGTGTACAGTTCTGTTAATTTGGTCTTTCTAACTTATTTCTATGCTCTCTTTTTAGAAGCAGATAATTTACTTTTGCAGTTCCTTTTCATATGATTTAGTTGCTATAAATTTTGGCTTTCCTTTTATCCTACCATTTCTTTGGAAATGCAGTATGCTATCAACATTGTTTTTAGTAATTCTCTGAATCTTCTTTATGAACTCATGCTTGTTCATAGAATAAAGAGTTCAGAGTTTGTTCATGGAAGGAGAAGATGTCTATAATTATAGCCAGAGTTTATAGATTTTCTTCCATTAGAGCTTTTCTATTAGTGTGCTAACCCTAATGAAATGTATATTCTTGAAAATTATTTTCTTTTTTTTTTTTTTTTTGAGACGGAGTCTGGCTCTGTCGCCCAGGCTGGAGTGCAGTGGCCGGATCTCAGCTCACTGCAAGCTCCGCCTCCCGGGTTTACGCCATTCTCCTGCCTCAGCCTCCGGAGTAGCTGGGACCACTGGCGCCCGCCACCTCGCCCGGCTAGGTTTTTTTTTTGTATTTTTTAGTAGAGACGGGGTTTCACCGTGTTAGCCAGGATAGTCTCGATCTCCTGACCTTGTGATCCGCCCGTCTCAGCCTCCCAAAGTGCTGGGATTACAGGCTTGAGCCACCGCGCCCGGCTTGAAAATTATTTTCTACATCTTTATTTAATAGATGTATAGGATTTATAGGATTTGTAGCAAAAAAAAAAAAAAATGTGGAAAATATGCCCTCTCAAATGATCGTTGAATGCAACAAAAGAAAATAATGTAAGAATGGAATCTACTTTATCAGAAGCTATACTATATTTCTACTAAGCCTATAGAATTAATGGATTTGTGGCCGGGCGCGGTGGCTCAAGCCTGTAATCCCAGCACTTTGGGAGGCCGAGACGGGCGGATCACGAGGTCAGGAGTTCGAGACCATCCTGGCTAACACGGTGAAACCCCGTCTCTACAAAAAAATACGAAAAACTAGCCGGGCGAGGTGGCGGGCGCCTGTAGTCCCGGCTACTCGGGAGGCTGAGGCAGGAGAATGGCGTAAAAACCCGGGAGGCGGAGCTTGCAGTGAGCTGAGATCCGGCCACTGCACTCCAGCCTGGGCGACACAGCGAGACTCCGTCTCAAAAAAAAAAAAAAAAAGAATTAATGGATTTGTTCATTCCTTCACTGAATAAGCTTCATTTATTGAGCCCCTGCTGATGTGAAACTTTCCCTTAAGCAGCTTACCATCTAATAGGTACAATTGATTAATGTTATATACAGTAGGGAAAGGAAATTCCCATAGTCATTATCACTTTTTCAATAGTTAATGGCTAAGTTATTTAAGTATTGGAGTCACCAAATGATAGAGAGTCTTTATGATTTTTACTAACTTTTAGAAAGAGTTGACACAATAATATCTGGCATGTTACTGATGTTCAGCAGCAATGAAATAATAATTAGGTTTAAAGCCAAGAGTGGTTCCAAAGCTTCATAGTATTAGGTCAGTCAGTCCACTAGAAATAAGAGGACTCTGTTTATATAAAGCCAAGAGTCCTTGAATATTATGAAGCAAAAGAAAAAGTATTTTCCTTGAGGGCTTTTAAAGATAAGATAAAGCCCTTTTAAAAGCTTTATCATGAACTTCTAACAAAATTTTGCCACGTATAGTATAAAACATCATCTTGTTTCGGATATCTGTTTTATTATGAAACTTTTAATGGAACAAACAAAATCATGTACAGGCATATCCAGTCATATTGCATCCTCATTAATTGTACAGGCACAATTTTTGAACTTTTAAAAGGCAGTGTAAGAAACCTGTTTTATAGCCCTTTCATCACTCCAGGACCACAGTTCCACAGCTTCTCCTCCAGCCCCATATGCACAGCCTATCCATGCTAGGATTAATCCTTATGCCTCTGAATAATCTGAATCAGCATTTGAAATTTCTCACCCTGGCATGGCTTGGAGGAGCTGAATGAACTGTTCCCATTACTCTGTCTGTCACCTTCCTCTCTCCCATCCTCAGCTCTCATAACAAGTCATTAAAATAAAAAGGGTTAAATGAATTATAATATACAGTGATTACCATAAAAAACCCCTAACACATATCAATAACAGGTCTCAGGACAACATATATGTCACAGAATTCAGAGGAAGAAAAGTTCTCTCATGCACTCCACCTGCTAACCAGCATTACCGAAACTACTGTTTTAATAAACAGGTAAATATACTATTTTTAAAGATTTTTTGCAAGTACGAGTGTCACATTTCCACCCTAACAATCTGAATTTTCACACCCCATAGAAATCTGTACATATATCTGTGATATATACACTCAAATGCATAGCTAAAATATTCAAATGTATATAATAAGTCAAAGCAAGAACCTCTTCGTTCTGACCTAAAAGTACCTCATTAGCGCCAATGTCCAAGATAGACAGCCCCAAGTACACTAAGGTCCAAGGGCATGAAAGAGCCCTCACTTCTGTAGACTAACAAACAGATTCATGCAAATTAGTATGTGAACTTGAAGATATTATCCTGCCAAACTGATTGGTACAGACATTCCGCCAAGGGGAAAACACCAGCTAGGCAGTATTATTATTACTGTTATAATTATTGCCAAAACCATAAGACCTTAAAGCTTTCTGGATGAAAGGCTTGCAAGGGAAAAACAATCTATCCTAGGGTTCACTCTGTGGACTTGAAATTACTTTTCAACGTTTTCTTCTTATTTATCCAACTCATTTCAAAAGATGAAACACCTATTCCAAGGTGAGGAAAGAGGCTTCTGGGGAAAGGAAAAAATAAATTCTTTAGGACGGTCTTATTATTTTCTGTTCATTCTGATTCATTTTCTCCCCTTCCTGCCTATTTCCCTGGTTTTAATTTATATTACTCTGTTTCAGAATGTTCTGCATCTTTTCTCTATGTCTCATCTTCCAACCTCTCAGAAGTATTCCAACCTCTCAGAAGTATGAATATATAATCAATTATATATTCAGTCTATTCTTTTGCTGCTACTCCTTTAAAACATCCTTATGAATATTGCTTTGGAGAATTCATGGTACACATTATTGTCACTGAAGGGGTGACAGTACAATATATATATTTGAAATTAGGCAGTATGGTGTGAGGTTAAAAAGAAACATTTTGGAACCCAACCGGTGTGCATTTGAACCCAAGAACTGCCATTTACTAGCAGTGATAAGGCTAGTTCATTCACTTTGCTGAGCCTTACCCCAGAAGATCTTATGATTAATAATATCTAGCTCACTAGTAGTTGAGGATTAATAAAGATAATAATATTTTTAAAACACTGAGTAAAATGTCAGAAACATGAAAGCATTTAAAACAAACGAATGATATCAAGATGGTGGTGAAGGCGGTGGCAGTGGTGGAAGCAGCTGTAATTGTGGTGATTATAGACACGAACTTTCAAAGAATTTTTTCACCAGAAGGGGTGGGTTACCTTCCTCCATTTGGATTGCAAGTCTGTGATAAACACTCATGTATTTAAAAGGAGAGGAAGAAGTGCTCTGCTGTATCAATTGTACTTCAATATGAAGGTTTTGATCAGGCTTAAATCTCTTCATGTTCCTAGAGATAGATTCACTTCATACACACATACCAAACTCTGAATGCTACTCTGCCCTGCCTACTCTTTTTCCAACTATTATTGTAAAATTATTCATGCATTCAAAAGAATACTTACACATACACGTGAGGGGAAGTGGTCCTCTCTGCAGAAATGTCATATTTAACAACTATCCACACACAAAAGCACCTTTATAAGAACCAACAATCAGATAAGCAATCACAGTACCTGGTTTTAACTTCATATCACTGAAAGAGGCACTGAAGTGGATAGGAAAGACATTCTTGACTTGCCGACACAACCCCTGAGAGTGGTTGTATGGGCCAGAGAATCTGTGGGGAAGGTGAGCTCAGTGATTGTAGGACCTTGCATTGGAACTCGGTGCTGCTTGTTACAGCAGAAAGCAAGACTGGGTAGACCCCAGCCAGTGGTGATGGAAGGAGAATGTAGATCAGTCCTAGCCAGAGGGTAATTGCCCATCCCAGTGGTCAAAACCTGAGTTCCAACGAGCCTTGCCATTGCAGACCAAAGCACTCTGTGGTCCTAAATAAACTTGAAAGGCAGTCTAGGCCACAAGGACTGCAATTCCCTGGCAAGTCCTGGTGCTGTGCTAAGCTCGGAGCCACCAAACTTGGAAGACAAGAGACCTAGTGAAACATCACCTGGTGTGGCCAAAGGAGTTCTTGCACCATCCCTCCCCCAACCCCAGGCAGTGCAGCTCACAGCTCTGGGAGAGACTCCTTCCCTCTGTTGAGGAGAGGAGAGGGAAGAGTAAAGAGAACTTTGTCTTGCAACTTGGACACCAGCTCAGTCAGAGTAGGATAGAATATCAGGTAGAGTTCCAAGGTCCCCATTCCAGGTCCTACCTCCTGGATGACATGTGTAGACACACCCTGAGCCAGAAGGGAACCTGCTGCTTTGAAGGAAAGGACCCAGTCCTACCAGGATTTATCACCTTCTGACTAAAGGGCACTTGGACCCTCAATAATCAGCAGCAATACCCAGGTAGTAATTGCCATAGACCTTGGATGTGACTCAGAGGTGAGCTCACTTCAGATGTAACTCACCCACATTCCCAGCTGTTCTGACTATAGGGAGGGAATCCTTCTGCTTGAGAAAAAGAGAAGGAAGAGGGAGTTTGTCTTGAAGCTTAAATACCAGCTAGGTCACAGTGCAGTAGAGCACCAAGCAGGCTCTTGGGGTTCCTTATTCCAGAACGTGGCTCTTGGATGGCATTTCTGAACCTGCTCTGGGCTGGAAGGGGGCCAAATTCCCTGAAGGCAGAGTCTCAGGCCTGGCAGCATTCACCACAAGTTGACTGAAGAGCCCGTGGACCTTGAGTGAACATCAGTGGTTGCCAGGCAGTACTCACTGTGCGCCTAGGATGGTGGTGGCCACAGGAAGGGACTCCTCTGCTTGTGAAAAAGGGAGGTGATGTGATTTGGCTCTGTGTCTCCACCCAAATCTCATCTTGTAGCTCCCATAATTCCCACATGTTGTGGGAGAAACCTGGTGGGAGATGGTTGAATCATGGGAGTAGGCCTTTCCCATGCTGTTCTCGTGATAGTGAATGAGTCTTATGAGATCTGATGGTTTTAAAAACTGGAGTTTCCCTACACAGGCTCTCTCTTTGCCTGCCGCCATCCACATAAAAAGTGACTTGCTCCTCCTTGCCTTCTACCATGATTGTGAGGCCTCCCCAGCCACGTCAAAGTAAAAGTCCATTAAACCTCTTTCTTTTGTAAGTTTCCCAGTCTCAAGCATGTCTTTATCAGCAGTTTGAAAATGAACTAATATAGTAAATTGGTACCAGGAGTGGGGCACTGATGAAAAGATAAATGGAAATGTGGAAGCGACTTTGGAACTGGGTAACAGGCAGAGGTTGGAACAGTTTGGAGGGCTCAGAAAAAGAAAGGAAAATGTGGGAAAATTTGGAACTCTAATGACTTTGACCAAAATGCTGATAATAATATGGACAATGAAATCCAGGCTGAGGTGGTCTCAAATGGAGATAAGGAACTTCTTGGGAACCGGAGCAAAGGTGACTCTTGTTATGTTTTATCAAAGAAACTGGCAGCATTTAGCCCCTGCCCTCGAGATTTGTGGAACTTTGAACTTGAGAGAGATAATTTAACATATCTAGTGGAAGAAAGTTCTAAGCAGCAAAGCATTCAAGAGGTGACTTGGCTGCTGTTACAGGCACTTGGTTTTGAAAGGGAAACAGACCATGAAAGTTTGGAAAATGTGTAGCCTGACAATGTGATAGAAAAGAAAATCCCATTTTCTGAGGAGAAATTCAAGCTGGCTGCAGAAATTGCATAAGTAATGAGGAGCTGAATGTTAATCACCAAGACAATAGGGAAAATGTCTCCAGGGCATGTCAGAGACCTTTGAGGCAGCCCCTCCCATCACAGGCCTGGAGGTTTTAGAGGAAGAAACGGTTTTGTGGGCTGGGCCCAGGGTCCCTCTGCTGTGTGCAGTCTAGGGACTTGATGTCCTACGTCCCAACCACTTCAGCCATGACTAAAAGGGGCCAAGGTACAGCTCAGGCTGTTGCTTCAGAGGTTGGAAACCCCAAACCTTGGCAGCTTCCACATGGCTTTGAGGCTGTGGGTGCACAGAAATCAAGAACTGAAGTTTTGGAACCTCTGCCTAGATTTCAGAGGATGTGTGGAAACACTTGGATGCCCAGGCAGATGTTTGCTGCAGGAGTGGGGCCCTCATGGAGAATCTCTGCTAGGGCAGTGCAGAAAGGAAATGTGGGGCTGGAGGACCCCAACAGAGCCCCTACTGGGGCACCAACTAGTGGAGCTGTGAGAAGAGGGCCACCATCCCCCAGACACCAGAATGGTAGATCCACCAAGACCTTGCACTGTACACTTGGAAAAGCTGCAGATACTCAATGCCAGCCTGTGAAAGCAGCCATGAGTGGGGGCTATACCCTGCAAAGCCACAGGGGCGGAGCTGCTTAAGTCCATGGGAACCCACCTGTTGTATCAGCGTGACCCCGATGTGAGACATGGAGTCAAAGGAGATCATTTTGGAGCTTTAAAATTTGATTGCTCTGCTAGATTTTGGACTTGAATAGGGCCTGTAGCTCCTTTGTTTAGGCCAATTTCTCCCATTTGGATGGCTGTATTTACCCAATATCTATACCTCCATTGTATCTAGGAAGTAACTAACTTGCTTTTGATTTTATAGGCTCATAGGCAGAAGGGACTTGCCTTGTCTCAGATGAGACTTTGAACTGTGAACTTTTGAGTTATTGATGAAATGAGTCAAGACTTTGAGGGACTGTTGGGAAGGCATGATTGGTTTTGAAATGAGAAGACATAAAATTTGGGAGGGTCTAGGGGCGGAATGATGTGGTTTGGATCTGTGTCCCCACCCTAATCTCATCTTGTAGCTCCCGTAATTCCCACATGTTATGGGAGGGAACAAGTGGGAAATGTTTGAATCATGTGGGATGGTCTTTCCCATGCTGTTCTCATGATAATGAGTGAGTCTTATGAGATCTGATGGTTTTAGAAATGGCAGTTTCTCTACACAAGCTCTCTCTTTCCCTGCCACCATCCATGTAAGATGTTACTTGCTCCTCCTTGCCTGCCACCATGATTGTAAGGCCTCCCCAGCCCTGTTGAAGTGTAAGTTCATTAAACCATTTTCTTTCATAAATTGGCCAGTCTCAGGTATGTCTTTATCAGCAGTGTGAAAACAGACTAATACAGGAGGGAAGAGTGGGAAGGACTTTGTCTCATGGTTTGAATGCCAGTTCAGTCACAGTAGAGTAGAGAACCAGGTAGACTCCTAATGTTTCCAACGCAAGACCTTAACTCCCAGATGGCATCTCTGGACCCACCTGGGGCTAGGGGAACCTCATCACCCTGAAGGGAAGGACAAAATCCTGGCTGGCTGTGCCACCTGCAGATTGTAGAACTCTAGATAGTAGCCAGAATGTGGTTACCACAGTCCTCAGGTGAGACTCAATACTGTGCTGGCTTCAGGTCTGACCCAGTGCAGTACCAGTGGTGGTAACCATAGGGGTATTTGTGTTACCACTTCCCTAGCACTAGGCAGATCAGCACTGATAGAGAGAATGTTTGCTTGGGAGAGAAAAAGTGAAGATAAGAAGAATCTCTTAATGGCAATCAAGAAGATTCTTCCAGATCTTATCTGAGACTGTCAGGAGATATCTCTACAACTCTGCAAGAACCATGGAGATATTGGGCTTGGGATTTCCCCTAATGCAGATATGGCTGCAAAGACCGAAAACTTAGGTGAAAACACTCAAGTACCTTCAAATACGTGGAATGTCTTCACAAGAAGGATGGTTATAAACAAGCCCAGACTGCAAAGGTTACAATAAATTCCCAACTCTTCAATGTCCAGACAATGATGAATATCCACAAGCATCAACACCATCCAGGAAAACAAGGTCTCACCAAATGAGCTACACAAGGCACCAGAGGCCAATCATGGAGAAATGGAGATATGTGACCTTTTAAGCAGAGAATTCAAAATAACCATTTTGAGAAAACTCAATGAAATTCAAGATAACACAGAGAAAGAATTTAGACTCCTATTAGATGAATTTAACAAAGAAATTTAAATAATTAAAAAGAATCAATCAGAAATTCTGGAGTTGAAAAATGCAAGTGGCATAATGAAGACTGCATCAGAGACTCTTAAAAGCAGGTTGATCAAGGAGAAGAAAGAATTAATGAGCTTGAAAACAGGCTACTTGAAAATACACAGTCAGATGAAACAATAGAAAGAAGAATAAAAAAGAATGAAACATGACTACAATATTTAGAAAATCTCCTCAAAGGGGCAAATTTAAGAGTTACTGACCTGAAAGAGGAGGTAAAAAAAAAAAAAAAGATAAGAGTAGAAAGGTTTATTCAAAAGGTTAATTACAGAGAACTTCCCAAACCTAGAACGAGGTATCAGTATTAAAGTACAACAAGGTTATATACTACCAAGCAGATTTAACCCAAAGCATACCACCTCAAGACAATTAAAAATCAAACTCCCAAAGGTTACACAGGATCCTAAAAGCAGCAAGTGAAAAGAAACAAATAACATGCAAGTTGCTCCAATATGTCTACCAGCAAACTTTTAAGGGGAAACCTTATAGGCCAGGAGAGAGTGATGGGTCATAAAGTGCTGAAGGAAACAAACCTCGAATCCCAGAATAGTATATCCAGCAAAAATATCCTTCAAACATGAAGAAGAAATAAGTACTTTCTTAGACAAACAAAAGCTGGGAGATTTAATCAACACCAGACCTATTCTACAAGAATTGCTAAAGAGAGTGCTTTAATCTGAAATAAAGACATTAAGAAATGATAAGAAGTCATCAGAAGGTACAAAACTCTCTAAGAGTAAGCACACAGGAAAATACAGAATATTATAACACTTTAATTGTGGTTTGTAAACTACTCATATCTTGAGTAGAAAGTCTAAAAGATGAAATGATGAAAATAATAACTTTTCATGACACAGATACTACAACAAAATGTAAATAGAAACAATAACAAGTTAAAAAGTGGGGGGACAAAGTTAAATTGTAGAGGTTTTATTAGTTTTTTCTTTGCGTGTTTGTTAGGTTGTTTATTTGTTTATACAATGTGTTAAGTTGTCATCTGTTTAAAATAAGATATAAGATATTGATTATAACATATAAGATTATAAGGTATTATAATTAGATTATAGGATATTATTTGCAAGCCTCATGGTAATCTCAAATCAAAAAATATACAATGGATATGAAAAAATAAAACGCAAGAAATTAAAACATACCAGCAGAGGAAATCAACTTCACTGCAAGGAAGGAAAGAAGGAAGAGAAAACCACAAAATAACCATAGCACAAATAACAAAATAACATGAATAATTTCTTATCAATAATAACATTGAATGTAAATGGATTAAACTATTCAATTAAAAGACACACAGTAACTGGATTACAAAGACACCAGACACAACAATTTATTGCCTACAAGAAACACACTTCACTTATAAAGATTTATTCAGACATAGACTGAATATTAAGGTATGGAAAAAGATATTCCATGCAAATGGAAGCCAAAAAAGATCAGAAATGGCTGTATTTATTTCAGACAAAATATGTTTCAAGACAAAAACTATAAAAAGGGTCAAAGAAGGTCATTATATAATGATAAAGGGGTCAATTAAGCAAGAGGATGTAACAATTGTAAATATATGTGTACCCAACATTGGAGCACTCAGGTATCTAAAGCAAGTATTATTAGAGCTAAATGAGGGACAGACCCCAATACAATAATAACTGGAGACTTCAACACCCCACCTTCAGCATCAGACAAGCAGAAAGTCAACAAATAAACAATGAATTTAATCTGCACTGTAGGTCAAATGGCATAACAGAACATTTCATCCAATGGCTGCAGAATAGACGTTCCTCTCAGGACATGGATCATTCTCAAAGATAGACCATATGTTTAGCCATAAAGCAAGTCTTCAAAAAGTTTTTAAAAATTGAAATTACGTCAAGTATCTTCTCTGGCCACAATGGAATAAAACTAGAAATCAACAACAAGAAAAAGATTGGAAACTTAGAAAATACAAGAAAATTAAACAATATGCTCCTAAGTGACCAGTGAGTCAATGAAGAAATTAAGAATGAAATTTAAAAGGCTATTGAACAAATGATAATGGAAACAAAACATACCAAAACCTATGGGATACAATGAAGGACAAAAACCATATGATCATTGTAGTTGATGCTGAAAAAGTATTTGATAAAATTCAGTATCCTATTATGATAAAAACTCTTTAAAAACTGGGTATAGAAGGAACATATCTCAACACAGTAAAAGCCATATATGACAGACCCATAGCTATTATCATTCTGAATGGGGAAATATTGAAAGCTTTTTCTCTGAGATCTGGAACGTAACAATGATGCCCACTTTCACCACTGTTATTCAACATAGTACTGGAAGTCCTAACTTAAGCATTCAGACAAGAGAAGGAAACAAAGTGCATAAAAATTGGAAAGGAAGAAATCAAATTATCCTTGTTTGCAAGTAATGTGATCTTGTATTTAGACAAACCTAAAGACTTCACCATAAACTATTAGAACTGAAAAATAAATTCAGTAAAGTTGAAGGATACAAAACCAGTGTATGAAACTCAGTGGTATTTCTATATGCTAATAGCAAACAACCTGAAAAATAAACAAAGAAAGTAATCCCATTTACAATAGCTGCAAATGAAATAAAATACCTAGTAATTAACATAACCAAAGAAGTAAAAGATCTCTGAAATTAAAATTATTGAATATTGATGCAAGAAATTGAAAAGAACTCAAAAAATATACATTCCATATTCATGAATTGGAAGAAACAATACTGTTAAAATGTCCATACTATCTAAAGCAATCTACAAATTCAGTACAATCTGTATCAACTAATGACATTCTTCAAAGAAAAAAAATTTTTAAATTTATATGGAATCACAAAAGACATAGAATAACCAAAGCTATCCTGAACAAAAAGAACAAAACTGAAGAAATAATGTTACCTGACTTTAAATTATTCCACAAACTATAGTAACCAAAATAGCATGGTACTGGCATAAAGAGAGACACATAGACCAATGGAACATAATAGATCGCACAGAAACACATTCATACATCTACAAGGAACTTACTTTCAACAAAGGAGCCATAAACATACATTGGGGAAAAGACAAGTTTCTTCAATAAATGATACTGGGAAAACTGGATATCAATATGCAGAAGAATAAAGATAGACCCTGATCTCTTGCCATATACAAATATAAAATCAAAATGGATTAAAGCCTTCAATCTAAGACCTCAAACTATGAAACTGCTAAATGAAAACATTGAAAAAACTCTCCGGAACATTGGATTGGGCAAAGATTTCTTAAGTAAGAAATACCCTACAAGCACAGACAACCAAAGCAAAAATGAACAAATGGGATCACATTAAGTTAAAACATTTCTGCACAGCAAAGGAAACAATCAGCAAATTGAAAAGACAACCCACAGAATGAGAGAAAATATTTACAACTGTTCATCTGACAAAAGATTAATTTCCAGAATATTTAGGGAGATCAAACCACTTAATAGGGAAAAAACATATTACTCTGATTAAAAAATGAGCTAAAGATCTGAATAGATGTTTGCCAAAAGAAGACATAAAAATGGTAACCAGGTATATGAAAACATTCTTGACATCACTGATCATCAGAGAAATGCAAATCAGAACTACAATGAGATATTGAAATGGCTTTTATCCAAAAGACAAGCATTAACAAATGCTGGCAAGGATGTGGAGAAAAGGGAACTCTCTTACATTGTTGGTGGAAAGGTAAATTAGTACAACCACTGTGGTGAACAGTTTAGAGGTTCCTTAAAAATATGTGAAATAGAGCATATGATCCAGCAATCCTGCTGCTAAGCACATACCCAAGAGAAAGGAAATGAGTATATAGAAGTGATATCTGCACTCCCATGTTTATTACAGCACTATTTACAATAGCCAAGATGTAGAAGGAACCTGTGTCCATAAATAGATGAATGGATAATGTGGTACACATACACAATGGAATACTATTCAGCCATAAAACAGAATAAGATCCTGTCATTTGCAACAACATGGATGAAACTGGAGGTCATTGTGTTAATGTTAATGATTATGTTATGTCATTATGTTAAGTGAAATAAGCCAGACACAGAATAACAAATTTAACATCTTCTCACGTATTTATGGGAGCTAAAAGTTAAAACAATTGAAGTAATGTACATAGAGAAGAGAGTGATGGGTACCAGAGGCTGGGAAGGGTAGTGGACAGAGGATGGTTAATGGGTACAACAATATATTATAGTTAGATAGAATGAATAAGATCTAGTATTTGATAGCACAACAGGGTGACTACAGTCAATAATAACTTATTGTATATTTTAAAATACCTAAAAGTATAATTGGATTGTTTGTAACATAAATTAAGAATACATGCTTGAGGCAATTATTATGTATTGCATGCCTGTATCAAAATATCTCATCTACCCTATGAATAAATACATACACCTACTATACACCCACAAGAATTAAAAATTAGAAAAAATTTATAGTTAATACATAATACAAAATACAAGTTAAGATTAAAATAATAAAATGAATATTTTTGTATTTAGCACCTAGATTAAGAAAAATAGAACCTTACCAATATCTTTAAAGCTCTGATTATGCCCTTCCCTGTTTACATCTCCCGCTTCCTTCAGGATGCAATCAGGGAGGGGCATAAGCAGAATTTCAAAGATATTGATAAGGTTCTATTATATTAATCACTATCCTGAAATTTAGGTTTATTATTGCATTGCTTTTACTTATAAATTTCCTATATGTAGGTATCCTCCAAATAATAAATTGTTTAAATTTTGTTGTTTTTGAATTTTTATTCAACATTATGCTTATGGATCATATTATGCTTATGATTTCTTCAGAGATTGAGTTTATTCCTAGCTCCATATTAGTAGTTCATGGGATAAAAATGTAATGAAATTAACTATTCTTCCATCCATGGATTTGGTTATTCCAATATTTGGTCTTAGAACCATGGTGGTTCTATGAACATTTTAATGAACACTTTTTTGTTTCCTGATGCATGTAAGGATAAAGTTCTTCAAGGCATATACTTAGGGCAGAAAATTGTGGGACTATAGAATTTGCACACTTTTAACTTTATGGAAGAGTGTCAAATCTTTTTCTAATGAGGTTGTATTGGTTAAGATTAGTTGAGGCTGCTGTGGCTAATAAAAATTTCAGAATCACAGTTGTTTAAATGAAATAGCCATACATTTCTATCTCAGGTTCAAGCCTGGAGGTGGTTATTCCAGAGATGGTAAGTCACTCCACAGTGTCGAGATGAAGGCTTCATGTACTGTGTAGGTTACCTTGTATGAACAATTTTCATTCCCAAGTTTATCTGTCAAGGTCGAAAATGGTTTCTGGAATTCCAGCCAGTGTATCCACATTAGGGCTGGCAATAGGAGAAAGAACCAAATGGTGCATAGTCCTTCCCTTAAAGATGTACAGAACACTTTTATTTTCATCCCACTGGTCAGAATTTACATGGCCATATCATTACATTGCCCCAGGGCAAACTGGGAAATGTAGTTTTCTGCCAGTTTGCCATGGAGCCAGCTAGCAATAGAGAAATCTTATTACTGAGAAAGAAGAGAAAGACAAATATTAGCAGATAACTAGCAGCTTCTGCCACAGTGGTTCTACTAATTTATATTAATTTCTACATACATAAAACTAACGAGAATTTGTGTTTCTCTACATACTTTCCACACTCAAAATTATCAGCCTTTTAAAGGTTTGTCAAAATGCTATTTATAAAATATTATGCCATCTTAAAAACTTGTATGCCTTTCATTAATAATAATTATTATTATCTTTTCATAATTATTAATTATTTTAATTTTTAAAGAAACTACCTGCTTATATTTTTCATTTTTGTGTTGTTTGTCTTTCTTTTTTGGACTTTAAGAGTTTTGTATTCATATAGAAAATAACCCCTTACCGGTTATATAAACCACAAAAAAAACCCCACAAAATACGAAAGTCTTCTAGTTGGTGTCTTAACTTTTTATTTTTCAATTGCCGTTTGATGAAAAGAGATATTTTGTTTAATTTACTTGAATTTATTAATCTGTTCTATTATGACTTAAACTTTTTGTATCTTATTTGAGAAATCCTTCTCCACCCCATGGTTATAAGATATTCCTATGATTTCTTCTAAAAGTTTTGATTCTTTTTTTTTTTTTGCATTTCAATGAATTAGAATTGATATTTTCTGTACATTTTGAGTAAGATTACGATTTCACTTCTTTCCCTCTGGAAAATTAAAAACTAATAGTCTCAGCACAATTATTATAGTTTAAACGTTCACTTACCTGAAATGCCAACTCTGTAATATTCAAGTTTCCTTTCTTTGTAGATATCTGTTTCTGGGAACTAGTTATTTATTTCTATGTCTATTTATACTTTCTCTGTATATATTAAATATATACTTGCCTAATATTTATAAGTAGATGTGCTATTTAATAAATCAAGACCCTCTTTCATATCATATTTTTTGCCATCAGGTATTTCTTAGTTACTCTGTGCTCTTTGTTCATGCACATAAATTTTAGAATCACTTTTACAAGTTCAACAATAATTTTAAAAGTCACACATTAAATCTGTTGGTCAATTTGAGAATAACTGATATGTTAATAATATTAGGTATTCTTATTCATGAATATGGTACAATTTTCATTTGTGGAGGTCTTCTTTAATGGCTTTCAATGATGTTCTATGATTTTATGCCTAAAGGTTTAGCACATAGTGTTTTAGATTTCTCTCTACGTTTGCTATATTATTCTTACCATTGTTAATGTTACCTTTTTAGAAATATCCCTGTTCAAGCTAAGTTTTTGCTGCCTTCTAGAAACGCAGCTGATTTTTGTTTTTTCATTCTGTATTCACCCAATTTTCTAACCTGTCTAAATCCCAAAAATGTATGGATTTTTGGGGAGTTTTATGTAGATAATTTTATCATCTGTGCATAATGAACATTTTGTTTCTTTCCTGCTAGTTTTTATACTTCTTTTTCTTCTTTTCCTATACTACTGGCTGGAACCACCAGCCAAATGCTGAACACAAGTAGTGATAGAGGGCATTCTTGTACCATTCTAATTTTAAAAGAAATGCTTACTAACACTTCACCATTGAGAGTAATTTTCATGTAAATAAATTAGGTACCTACTTGGATGTACTTCTGTATATATGGCTATTGTTGCATTTATATAGTGACAACTGGACTGTACCATAACTCATTTGTTCAACTAATATTAATTGATTATTCATCATGCCCAAAGTTTACTCTAGTTGATATGTGAGATTCAAACATGAGTAAGACACATATCCTACTCCTAAATAGTTTACTACCTAAAAAAGGTGATGAGAACTACTTAAAACCAAATACAATATATCACAAAAAGTAAGTGCCATAAGAGTTCAAACAGGATACAATAAAAGCTATTAAGAACAGAGCAAAAACTGTCAATTGAACACTGTCAGGAAAATTCTACTAATTGAGATGGCATTTAAACTAACACTCAAGAAGACTGGGTGATGTGGCTTACACCTGTAATCACAACACTTTGGGAGGCTGAAATGGAAGAATCACTTGAGCTCAGGAGTTCAAGAACAGCCTGGGCAACATAGGGAGACCCTGTCCCTACAAAAAATAAAAAAATAGCCAGGTGTGGTGGTGTGAGCCTGTGGTCCCAGCTACTTGGGAGGCTGAGGTGGGAGGATTGCTTGAGCCCAAGAAGGCAAGGCTGAAGTGAGCTGTGATTGTGCCACTGCACTCCAGCCTGGGCAACACAGCAAGACCTCATCTCAAAAATAAATAAATAAACCAGCATTAAAGAATGAGTAGAGTTTTAATTGGAAAAAACATTCTGGGTATAGAGACAGCAAGGACAAAGGCTTCTACCTCTTATGTCGGTATTCTAAGTGAAGTTAAAATCCTCTTACACAGATTTCAAATAGTCATACCCACCATTCCCTCAATCACATTCAATCATATACTGGAGTCACATCTAATGGTCAGAGTTTTGTCTTAGCATGATCTATTCCCTCTTTCAAGCACATGGGTAATGGGATGGGTCCTTCAACTGACCACAAATAGGATTATCCTGCTTGATTACCTCCCTTAATAACCAGAATACCATACTTTCAAACTTCTTTTAACTGCCTCCAAATTTAAATATATTCTCAAAGAACAATTTGTCACCTCTGAGAAGATTCAAAAGAATAAATAAGCATGAGAAGGCAATTCTCAAAGGATTCCCTAATTTTGGGTCCTAGTAGTAGCATCAGAGCAAGTGTACAAATTTACACGATGGCAGTTTGAAGCAACCAATCATTTGGATTAATTATGGTACATGTGTTAAAATTCTAATCACATTATTTAGTAGTTGTACTTATATATTATTTCTGGACCCCTTGTTACAATGAAACATGGAGATCCTGTAGTCCCACACAATCAAGTTGTTCAGAAATTTTTAGGATAGAAAATAAGAGGAAAATTGAGAAATAAAAACCCTTTAAATACATAAATAACCTCATCCTATTGCTCAGTAGTAATTTGGTCCCTGGCTAATGTATTACTCATAATTTATTGCAAATTTATTAAACCTCAGTAGCTCAGAACATAGTAGCTTATGGGTGATCCTCTAATTAGTGGAATTAGAGGATGATACTGTTTCCTCTGATTAATTGGCACATGTGGAGACTGGGTGCCTCCTGAGGCCTATCATTTGCATATTAAGTTACCACATATCAATGTGCTGAAATCCAAAGGGCTGGGGGCTCCATCTACCCATGCGAAGGCAATGTCCTGTGGATCTAATTAAATCACTATGCTCTTGGCCCTTTCCCTTTTCTACTCACTTTGGCACAATTTTCCAAGGAGTAACCTGAAAGTTGAAAAGTGAATAAACAATTTATGTATATGTAGCAATTTACCACTTAGAGATTCCTTTCACATGTATTATCCTGTTTAACTCTCTCACAACCCTCTTGAGTATACACAGTTTTATTCCCGTTTTGCAAATAGATAGTGAGATGGCTAGGCCTCCCAATTTACAAGGTAGTAATTGATCAAGCTGGGACTCACACCTGGATCTTCGTTCTCCAAGGTCAGAGCAATCTTTACTATGCTGTGGTGTGTCATTAGAGAATTATCCCAAATTGTATAATACAAGGCGTGAAGAAAACGTTCCTCTTCCAACATTGACCCTGTTTTGTATAAAGCACTATCATGCTCATTGCCTCTGGAGAAAGCCGTCGGTAAAATGGAATTAGTAAAAAGAGAGCCTAAGCACATGAAGGAAAAACATGGTGGCCAGTGACAGCCAGCTTGCAGGAGGTAGTAACTTCTATAATTCTTCATCCCAGGATTTCAAGCTGAGGCTGAATGGCCATTTGATTGCAGTTCTAATTCAAACGTCAGCTGTGAAGTTGGGCAAGTCGATCATTAAGGTCTCTTTACTGTTTACGTGATTTTGAAGAAAAAATAGCAGACCACTTTGCTGGGTCAAGAAAAAGTGCAGGCCAGTGCCTTTGCTGGGCATTTGTCAGAGTCTGGACATAAATAAGGGAGTTATTTTAGACAACAGGTAGTTCCAGGACCCAAAAGCTGTGCAGCTATCTTTTAGGCACCTGTCACAAAGCATATTATCTTTGCTGGGGAGAAGTAAGAGAGTATATTTGAAAGGATTTAATAAAGGTTCTGAAGGACCCTCTTGGTATAAATGCCGATTATTGTTGTCAGTGTTATTTAAGAGCAGCAGGAGGGAGGCATTTCAAATAGAAGTTCAGCTTCTATTCCCAGAAGCCCCACCAGATCCAAAATTACTGTGGTCTTTAAGCAATCTGTGAAACTGGCCTCTCAGAAGAGAGTGGAGGAAGGAGGCTGAGCTGTCCCACGTGGTGTTCTCATTGCCACCTCAGGGAATTGATTGGGGAACTGTTTTTCAGTTTAGTTACTGAGTCATTTTTCATTTTGGTCTTAGTGCCACAGGCTTATGCCCTTCATTGGCAGCACTGGGAGAAGGCTAGATCAGCTTCCCTAGTGGTGATGTACACTGTGAATATGCTTCAAGCCAGATTTGTCTAAGAGGGTAAAAAAACAAACACAAAAACTTATGCTTTTCTTCGTGCTTCTTGCTATGAATTCTAAAGGAAGCCCCAGCCCTAAAGTTGTAGCTCATCCTGGGAGAAGAGGAGAATTGGCAGTGTCCTCTAGTTACTCCATAAGATAAAATTGTGTGAATGTGGCCAGTTTGCTATGATTTGGTGCTTCCTAACTCATCTCCCACTGTCTCTTCTGACTTTAGGAGGCTGGAAAACACATCTGCATAGAAATGACAATGTGAGAAGATCTTATGAGAAAAACCCTGTTGCTTAATGGCCTATATCTAGCTTTTCTCCACTTCCACCCCTCTCTCAGCTTCTCCCAGTCCCTCTGAAATAGCATTTGCCTCTTGGTGATGGCAGCTCCCTTACCTCGTTAAGCTGCTGCTGAAAAGCAGACCCAGGGATTGATGGCAGACAGGTTTAATGTGGCTTGCACAGAGCAGTCAAGTTGGGCGTGTGGGAGGATGCTGGGGAGATATTACCGCAGGCGCAGGCACACCAGCTGATTGAAGTTGCTGTGAACTGACAGCTAATGGGGGAGCTTTCTTTGATAGCTCTTTCATTTTGACTGTGCTGGATTTTTAAAGAAAATTCTCCATGGGGAAAAAAATTAACGATTTTTTTTTGTTTGCCTTTTATTAACAGTTGATTTCAGGGTATTCCAGGGCATTATTTTGGCAGGCATTTTATATCTGATATGAACCTGAATTGATAACTCTTTAAGTCCTTCTTGTAAGTGGTGCATATGCCAGACTCCAGCGTGCAGGCGGAAAGCCACACCAACCATGTGCTAGAGAGGCCATTACAATTGCCCAGAAAGGATAACAGTGTTGGGGAGCACCAGATGAAACGCTGCCGGAAAAAATTAACATGCTGGCTTGGTGGATGCCTAAAAGATGACAACATGAACCAGTAGAATTTTACTAAGGAAAAAAGAAGAGCAGAATTGGAATTTCAAAGGAGTACCAGGCCCTGGTGTGTTTTCTCTGCATTTGGATTGGTAAAGAAAAGCCTGTTTTCTGAATTAAACTAAAATTTGAAGTCTCCAAGGCTGACATAACAAAATAGCACAGACTGGGTGGCTTAAACAACAGAAATGTATTTCCTCACATTTCTGGAAGCTAACTCTGCTTCGCACCTCTTCCCTTGGTTTGTAGGTGGTCCTGTATCTTCAGATTGTCCTTCTTCTATAGGCATTGTGTCCAAACCTCCTCTTTTTGTAATGAAACTAGTTATATTGGATTAGGGCTCACCCTAATGGCCTGATTTTAACTTAACCTCTTTACACACCTCACTTCCAAATGCAGCCACATTCTGAGGTACTAAGGGTTGGGACTTTAGCATATGAACTTGGGGTACAGGGGACACAATTCAGCTCATAAGAGTAAGGGACACAAATCTTCAGTTTGGTATAAGGGATGTTCACCAGTCAGCATGGCCCAGACCCCAAGACACCATTTCCCCATGAACTCTCTATATATTCCCTTTGCCACCAGAACATTTCATATTCTCTTTCCCTGAGTTGGGCGGCGGGGGGCTGCCATTCACATTCAGATCATTGAACTCCCATGCCATTCTACCTAAATTGCAAACTAGAAAAAGGTAATAAATCCAACCTTTGGAATAGATCTAATAATAATAGCAAAAATAATAGTAATAGTGATGATAAAATTATAACAGCAGCTACCTTTTAGTGAGTGTTTAGTGTGTGCCAGTCTCAATGTCAAGCACATCCATATATTACCTCACTTAGGCCTCATTACAAACTGTGAGATAGGCACAGTTACTATAGTTAGGGACACTAAAGCACAGGGAGGCTAAGCAGGTTATCTGAGATCACAAGGCTAGTTAGATGCAAAGTAAGATTAGTCTTATAACCAATACACATGCTCTGAACTACTACATTTTATTAGATAGGAGCAACCATTCCCTAAATCAGGCTTTTAAAAGTGTCTTTCAGTTACGAAACCCTCAATTTTTCCAACCAAACTTTTACATTAAACTCTTATACAGCACATATTTACAACATATAAGAAGAGAAGAGGGGTACTGAACCTTCCCTATGCAGCCTCTTCCCTTTCCTCTTCTTGGTGGATCCACCAATTTAAAAACCACCACCCTAAATCATGCCTAAAATTTTGAACCTTTAGACTCTATGCCTTGAATGCATTGAGCTTTGTCTCCTTACAAACCCGATATCACTGTGTCTCACAAGAAAAACATCTCAGGCTGAAATCCAGAATAACTTGCCCAATGTACTGAATGAAGCCCTTAGTGGCATCAATAATAGTGAGAAACGAAATAGCTAAGTCTTATTACGAACGTAGAATACTGCAGATTATTGCTAAAGAAGATAGAAACATCTAGATCAAGAGACAAATCTATAATTTGTGTCCTAACTACAGGGTGTGGTTTGCTGAGGAAGGAGAAGGAACTGGCATTTATTAGGCACTCCTCCTTCTATGCACAATTCTGGGGCTCTGGAAGATCCTTACTTATTTTTACTATAGCCTATAGGTGGCCTACAGTCCTCCTGGCCCCACTTCCACTGGCTTTCCCTGACAATGAATGCCCAGAAACAGGTCTCATTCAAGGGGAAAAGTTGTATCATTTGGAGACAATTTTTTTTTAAGTGCTTAACACTTCACTTGCTGAATCCTGTGCAGAAAAACAGCTTTTACGTCTACTTGCCTTCAGAAATGAATCCTGCCACAGAATATTATCTTCTCATCCTCTCTGCCATATGTTCAAGCAATCTGTGTTTCAGTCTATATTAATACACTGAGTCAGAGGCAGTGGGGTTCAGTGGGCTAAGCAACAGCCTGGAAAATTGAGGGGTGTGAGTTCTAATTCCGTCCTTTCCCCTAGCTTACTGGCTGACCTTCGGGGAAGTTATATCAACCTCATATCAACCTCCATTTTCTCCTCACTTCTCACACAGGATTTATAATGTCTGAGCAAATTGAAGAAAAATACTAAGAATATTGGCATAGAATCTCATAAACATCCTTGAAACTTTTGAAATTCAAAACCCCTACTTAAAAACACCGTTGTAAGGTTGTCAAAGAGCCTGAAATAAATGATCTTTACCCTATAGTCATTTGTAATTTAGTTGGAAAATCAAGCATATATTTGGAAAATTTGTCAAAATTAGCATCTCAATAATTATAGATAGACATTTTCCCTTAAAAGTTCAAGTTATATTAGTCTTGATTAAGAAGTTCAAGTTATATTAGTCATAATTAAGAGGGCATCAAAATGGGCACTTTGCAACCCCTGTAACAATGTTTTTCTGCGACACCTCAAGTCCTTCCTAAAATGAGCCAAACTATGTGCATATGTATGTGTGTGTGCATGTATGAATAGATTTTTTATGTAAATATGTTCATCTAAAAAATATATCAGGCTCAGAACTAGTTATGACTACATTCCTGACAAGAGTGGGATTTTTTATATCCCCTTTCATCTGGGGCTAGAAAACCTTCCACCTCTCTTACTCCACTCCTGGGAAACCTGAGCAGCAAACACCTGGAAATGTTGATAAAAGATAGAGGTGATATAGAGCTAGTAGACAAAAAGTCTTTACAACAAGGTGATCACTCAGTTATAGTTGGAAATCCTATGGTTTGAGAAGAACATGTTTTTCAAAGCCCTTCTGGATAAGTGGGTCACCATGTCTTCCAAGGAAAGGTACAAAATGGTCTTGCTGTATACATTAAAACTACAATAATGGCACCAGAGCTTTGAGATGGAAGCAAGAGAATCATTACATTCATTGGAATTATACCATGCAGGCATTTGAGGCTGATGTGGAAGACACAAATTTCCTGGCACCTTTGCCTTAGCTCAAAGCATACAATGGTGACATACTTATCATAAATAGCAAGAATACTGATGAATTAGCTGTTGTCCTAATGTCCCTTTGAGGATCATGTGGTTCCATTAGGTTGCCACAGCTGCACTGGGGTTTAGGTCTTCTCAAATGAGGGATTAAAAAAAAATTAGGTGATGGGGCCTCAGGCTGGTCAGGATGAAGTTTAGGGCAAGGACATTATTGAAAGACATCATTAAATATTAGTATGGACTTCGTGTCTGAAACACCAAAAACAACAGCAACAAAAGCCAAAATTGACAAATGGGATCTAATTAAACTAAAGAGCTTCTGCACAGCAAAAGAAACTACCGTCAGAGTGAACAGGCAACCTACAGAATGGGAGAAAATTTTTGCAATGTACTCATTTGACAAAGGGCTAATATCCAGAACCTACAAAGAACTCAAACAAATTTACAAGAAAAAAACAACCCCATCAAAAAGTGGGCAAGGGATATGAACAGATATTTCTCAAAAGAAGACATGCATACAGCCAACAGACACATGAAAAAATGTTTGTCATCACTGGCCATCAGAGAAATGCAAATCAAAACCACAATGAGATACCATCTCATACCAGTTAGAATGGCAATCATTAAAAAGTCAGGAAAAAACAAGTGCTGGAGAGGATGTGGAGAAACAGGAACACTTTTACACTGTTGGTGGGATTGTAAACTAGTTCAACCATTATGGAAAACAGTATGGCGATTCCTCAAGGATCTAGAACTAGAAGTACCATATGACCCAGCCATCCCATTACTGTGTATATACCCAAAGGATTATAAATCATGCTGCTATAAAGACACATGCACACGTATGTTCATTGCGGCACTATTCACAATAGCAAAGACTTGGAATCAACCCAAATATCCATCAGTGACAGACTGGATTAAGAGAATGTGGCACATATACACCATGGAATACTATGCAGCCATAAAAAAGAATGAGTTTGTGTCCTTTGTAGGGACATGGATGCAGCTGGAAACCATCATTCTCAGCAAACTATCGCAAGAACAGAAAACCAAACACCGCATGTTCTCACTCATAGGTGGGAACTGAACAGTGAGATCACTCGGACTCGGGAAGGGGAACATCACACACTGGGGCCTATCATGGGGAAAGGGGAGGGGGGAGGGATTGCATTGGGAGTTATACCTGATGTAAAGGATGAGTTGATGGGTGCTGATGAGTTGATGGGTGCAGCACACCAACATGGCACAAGGATGTATATGTAACAAACCTGCATGTTATGCACATGTACCCTAAAACTTAAAGTATAATCATAATAATAATTAAAATAAAAAATAAAAAAATTTTTTAAAAAAGAAAATCAAAAAATAAATAAATAAATAACAACAAAAAAAATTAGTATATGGCCACAAAGTGTTTATAAAAGTTTCCTAAACAAACAGGCTCTGTTTTTCAACATGAGCCATTTGTGTAGTGGCTGTAGCCCTTGGAGATGGATGTGGTATGAAAGGGACTTCTACATCTGTAATCAGAAGTGCTTCCTGAGTGTCTGATATAAGTTTTGACCTCTATGGGTACTTGATTTCTTCAAATGAAAATGTCAGGATTCTCATGCCTATCATGCATATCTTTACTACATAAATTATTCAGTTGATTTGAGTTAAACTCTTACAAGATATTCACGAAGAGGGTGGAGATAGAATTAGAGTACTTTCATTAAAAATGTGACAAATATAAAAGTTTGAGGTATTAGTTTTGACCATAAATCATTGTTGGGGGTATACTAAATGGGTCCTCACAAAAGTCGAAGAAAAGCTAGATTTCAGGTTCTTGAAGCCTTCTGGCACCTGAAGAATGTTGGAATGACTTCTTCAAGAAGCCTGGAAGGAGAGATTAGGGCTGAAGAGATGAAGCTCCTAAATCCAAGAAACCCTTGAACATCCTTAACATGGTAGGTTATATACAATAAATCCTCATTTAAGATTGTTGGTATTGATGACTTCTGATATCTCTTATTTGGAAATAGTTAAAGAATTATAAAATTTTAACTATATAAGCTTCCAATTTTTTCTCTCCTTTGTTGCCTTTTGGATTTTTATCTTGAAAACTAACTGACATAAACCTAAATCCAAATCTTTAGTGAATTATCTTCTGAGTGATAAGTACACTTGCCTCAGCTCTCAGGGAGGACATCTTTAAAACATGAGTATCCTCTACCAAAGAATAGTCTGAACTAAGAATAGAGGTGGGCAACCATCTGGATGTTAAGAATCAATTGAAGTCCATGGTGCAGAAAGAGTGGATTTAATGGGGGTAGATTCTCAGTTGTGTCAATCTACCATGTCAGAGTTTTTCTCCTCTATGGGAATTAAGATCTCTGAGAAGTGACTAGATGGACTACAGTTGGAGCTTATCTCTTCTATCATTGTTTGGTCAAAATGATGCACGGCTGCTCATTCTTGGATGGGAGGCCTATGAGATCAGATCTGTCTTGCAGAACTCTGTATATGGAGGTTCTGGTTCCAGCCTGATAACCTCAGATACCCTAGTGCTTTCCCAACTCTTCCTCTCTGGTCAGACTGTAAGTTTCCCTTTACAACTATATGGAGATAATAATTACGGGAGAGCACACAAGCCCTAAAAGTTATCATAAAGAATAGTATGTCTCTAGGTGAAGTTTTGAGCAAAGAGGTGAATTGTGGTAGCCTACATTTGAACTGAGTCACATTTTGAACTGGTAAGCCTCTTCTATGGCTCAGTTAAAGTTTTTATCCTTGGCAGTAGCTTGAATTTTCCATAAAAACTCTTTTTAAAAAATGCCTGATGCTGGCCTAATGAGGACTTTGGGAGTTTATTCACAGGACTTCACTCCTTTCATCTGCCCAGATGTTTAAATGAGGGATGCCACTGACCTTCTCAGGACTAATAGCATTCATGTCAGAGATTTTTGTTGGAGGCAACTCTGAAGACTCATGAGCTCCCTGCCCAGTGAAGCAGGTAGAGTATGGGTGCCATAAGAATAGCAACCAGAGAGGTTTTCTTTTGCTGCTGTCTATTAAAAGTACCTGGGTAATTCTGACTATATGTTTCATCCGATAACACACAGGGCACACACACACAACTACCTACTGGGCTAGCAGACCCTTCTTTACTCATCAGCAGTTAATACAATGGCTTCTTTAAATACCTGTCTCCTACATCCAATTATAAGTTCCATAAGAACAAATACCATGCTGATTTTGTTTATGGTTATATCCCTAGCACTTAGTACAGTGTCTAGCATGCAGTAGGTGCTTAATAAGTATTTGGAAAGGAATGAATGAAGTCTAATACCACCACTACTTTCATGAGAAGTGAAGATGGTCTGCTGGGATATTTTAGTAAGGAAACTATCAGGGCTAAACCAGGAGCAAGAGAAAAACAAATTATAATTCTGGAGAAATACGAAACCTGAAAAATCCTATTTAGGATGTAAGGATTGAGCATGAGGTTTAGGTTTACCAACAAGTTACAAATAAAATATCAAAAAAATGGCCAGGTGCAGTGGCTCACGCCTGTAATCCCAGCACTTTGGGAGGCCGAGGTGGGTGGATCATGAGGTCAGGAGATCGAAACCATCCTGGCTAACACGGTGAAACCCCGTCTCTACTGAAAATACAAAAAGTTAGCCGGACGTGGTGCTACTCAGAAGGCTGAGGCAGAAGAATGGCATGAACCCAGGAAGTGGAGCTTGCCGTGAGCGGAGATCGCGCCACTGCACTCCAGCCTGGGTGACAGAGCGAGACTCCGTCTCAAAAAATAAAATAAAATAAAATAAAGTAAAAATAAAAATAAATCAAAAACATTAGGAAGCAAATAGGTGGAAGGGTGATGTCAAATTCAAGTATAGAAAGCCTGACAAAAAATTACCAAAGACTAAGGGGACCCATGGGCTCAGGAATCCACAAAAGCCAATCTGGCAACAGGATCTGGTGCATTGAGAAATAAATAATAATGGAGCTATTTTAAAAGCCTGAGCCAATATCTTCCTGATTAAAAACTACCAGAAAGGTGGCATCTAACAAATGCTGGGCTCTAGAGAGAGAGTGCCTTTTCTTTGCCAGTCATCTTAAAATCATATATTTGGTTAAAAACACATTGTCCTTTTATTCTAATCTATACTTGGCCCCAATATTGAAAGAACTTGGCTTTAGTACAAATGAATGCTTTATCTCAGTGCAGCAGCTGATGTGTCAAAGAGGAATGTATCAGACTTTAGTACTTTTTCTGTCTCCATTTGCCATGTCCATTTCAACTTCTCTAGCTTCTTGCTGAAAAAGTCCCTGCAAATTCAGAACTTAATCTTTCTTGCTCCCCATGGTAGTATCTCTGTACCTGTCTATCTAGAGGAGTAGATGGGTCAATTTCTTCTCACCGGAAGATCTCACAGAGCTAAGTGCATGAATGGCTCAGCATGGAGATATGGAGGTAGGGCCTGTCCTTCAGCAAACAGCAGACCCAATGTAGGCTATCCACAGTAAAACTGTGCTCCCAGGCTGGCTGTCCATAGAAGCACATATGCCAGAGATGAATGAGGGAAAGTTGCAGACATTCCAAATAAGCAGGCCCAGAAAATATAGTAAAGGAAAAAATAAATAAACCTTCAACAAATATTCATCAAGTATCTTATGGATATAACATGCAAACTGGGAATCCGGATGAGGGAGTGGGGAAGAAGGCAGAAAATAAACAGTTAAAAAACAAATAAACAAGATACTCTTAGATCGTCGTATGTGAGACAAAAAAATTTAAATTACTAGGATGTTCTAAGAGGCAGTCAAGTGTGCAGGGGCATTTGTTTTGGCTAAGGAGGACAAGGATGGCCTCTTACAGAAGGAAACATTTGACCTGAGAACTGAAAGATAAGAACGAACCAACCATGGCAAGAACTGGACAAAGAGCATTCCAGGGAGGGGGATCAAGAGGACCAAAGGGGTCCTAACGTAGGAAATGACTAAATAAATGGAAAACTGGACAATGTGGTTACAGCACAGTGAGAGGACTCACTCTTATAAAAAAGACTTTGGAGAAGTAGGCAGAAGCCAGACTCTGCAGGGTAGAAGAATGTAACAAAGGTAAGGAATTTTGCAAATTTCAAGATCTTGTTTTGTTATTAAGATTCCTTAAAAGCTTGCCCTTTTAATCTCCAAGTTTTCTTCAGAACACGTTTATGGCAGCATCTCTCCTGGTCACCAGCATTTTGCTCAGTGTGTCACTAAGCTTAGTTATCCTGATGAGGGAAAAGTTTGGCGAAGGGAAAGCATGACTGCAGATAATATTGCAGAAAACCCAAAATTGCTGATCTACAAGGAATTTTTATTCGGCTTATTTTAGACGTGTGTGTGTGTGTGTGTGTGTGTGTGTGTGTGTGTGTGTGTGTGTTTAAGCACAGTACATTTTGTTTCATCCCATTAAATTTGTTTCACTAATCAGTTTTGCTAACTAACATTGGTCTGATTCTACTACATACATACATTCATGACTAGGATATGTAGAAAATGGCTCAAAATGAGAATTTGCCTGAAAAAATCACCTAAATAATCAAAGTTGGTTATACTATATCAGCAAAAATAAAATTAATAAATAGGTGTACATGTGGGAAAAATGGGCAACAATTGGATGAGGAGATCTGAGATGCAGACACGAAGGACATACCCCTTGGCCATCTCCTCTGGATGAGGAGGTTGATGAGGTGTAGTGGCTGAGAAGAAGCTCTGAATCAGACTGAAAATTTTCAAGCCTCAGTTCTACCACTATCTCTTATGACTTTGAGCAAATTATTCCCTCATCTGTAACATGGAATTAACATTGACTTTGCCTAGTGTTTTTGGCAAGGTTAAATAAAATAATAAAGCACTTTACAAAGAGACAGTATACAATCAGCATTCAGGAATTATTTTTACTATTACAATAATTTTTCTTACATCTCAAACTGATTTTTTTCTGTTGTTCTTTACTTTTACATATTTTGATACGGCTTTATCCACTTCGCAAGTGTTTTCCACAGGAGATCAGACCCTACACAAGCTTATCGAGCCCAAGAGCACACCAGGACTTCTAGTTTTTTTATTTCAATAGTTTTTGGGGAACAGATGGTTTTTGATTACATGGATAAGTTCTTCAGTAGTGATTTCTGAGATTTTGGTGCACCCATTACCTGAGCAGTGTTCACTGTGCCCAATATGTAGTCTTTTATCTCTCACCCTCCTCCCACCATTCCCCCTGAATCCCCAAAGTCTGTTGTACTATTCTTATGCCTTCATGTCCTCATAGCTTAGCTCCCACTTATGCGTGAGAGCATATATTTGGTTTTTCCATTCCTGAGTTACTTTGCTTAGAATTATGGTCTCCAACTCCATCCAGGTTGCTACAAATGCCATTGTTTCGTTCATTTATCTACTCATTAGTTGATGGGCATTTAGGCTGGTTCCATATTTTTGCCATTGTGAATTGTGCTGCTATAAACATGCATGTGCAAGTGTCTTTTTCAGATAATGACTTCTTTTCCTCTGGGTTGATACCCAGTAGTGGGATTACTGGATCAAATGGTAGTTGTACTTTTAGTTCTTTAAGGAATGTCTGTACTGTTTTCTGTAGTGGTTATACTAGTCGACATTCCCACCAGCAGTGTAAAAGTGTTTCCTTTTTACCACATTCATTCCAACGTCGGTTGTTTTTTGATGTTTAAATTATGGCTATTCTTGCAGGACTAAGGTGGTATCTCACTGTGGTTTTAATTGGCATTTCCCTGAAAATTAGTGATGCTGAGCATTTTTTCATGTTTGTTGGCCATTTGTATATCTTCTGAGAATTATGTATTCACTGTATTAGGGTTCTCTAAAGGGACACAACTAATAGGAGATATATATATACACACACACACACACACACACACACACATATATATATATATGACTTTAGTAAGGAGTATTGACTCACACAATCAGAAGGTGAGGTCCCACAGTAGGCCATCTGCAATCTGGGGAGCAAGGAAGCCAGTCTAGGTCCCAAAGCTGAAGAACCTGGAGTCCAATGTTCGAGGGCAGGAAGCATGCAGCACAGGAGAAAAATGTAGGCCAGAAGACTAAACCAGTCTAGTCTGTCCATGTTCCTCTGCCTGCTTTTATTCTGGCCACATAGGCAGCTGATTAGATTGTGGCCACCCAGATTGAGGGTGGGCCTGCCTTACCCAGTCCACTGACTCAAATGTTTATCTCCTTTGGCAACACCCTCACAGACATACCAGGATCAATGCTTTGCATCCTTCAATCCAATCAAGTTGACACTCAATATTAACCACCAAACCCACTTCTGATGGGACTTTTTTTTTTTTTTTCTCGCTGATTTGTTTGAGTTCCTTATAGATGCTGGATATTAGTCCTTTGTCAGATGCATAGTTTGCGAATATTTTCTCCCATATTGTGGGTTGGCTGTTTACTCTGCTAATTATTTATTTTGCTGGGCAGAAGCTTTTTAGTTTAGTTGGGTCCCATCTATTTTTGTATTTGTTGCATTTGCTTTTGCGATGTTGGTTATGAACTCTTTGCCTAAGCATATGTCTAGAAGAGTTTTTCTGATGTTATCTTCTGGAGATTTTATGGATTCAGGACTGAGATTTAAGTCTTTGATCATCTTGAGTTGAATTTTGTATGAGGTAAGAAATGAGGATCTAGTTTCATTATTCATCATGTGGCTTGCCAATTATACCAGCACCATTTGTTGAACAGAATGTCCTCTCCTACGTTATATTTTTGTTTGCTTTGTCAAATGTCAGTTGACTGTAAGTATCTGGCTTTATTTGGCTGTAAATATTATCTTGGGTTTTCTATTTTGTTCCCTTGGTCTATATGCCTGTTTCTATACCAGTACCATGCTGTTTTGGTAACTATAGCCTTGTAGTGTAGTTTGAAGTTGGGCAACGTAATGCTTCCAGAATTTTTTTTTTTTTTTTTTTGCTAAGTTTTGCTTTGGTTATGTGGGCTGTTTTTTGGTTCCATACTAATTTTAGGACTTTTTTCCTAGCTTTGTGAATGATGATGATATTTTAATAGGAATTGCACTTAATCTATGGATTGCTTTTGGCAGTATGGTCATTTTCACAATATTGATTCTACCCAATGATGAGCATGGGATATATTTCCATTTATTTGTGTTATAAAAGATTTCTTTCAGTAATGTTTCGTAGTTTTTCTAGTATAGATCTTTCACGTTCTTGATTAGGTATATTTCTAAGTTATTTATTTATTTATTTATTTATTGCAGCTTTTCTAAAAAAGATTGATTTTTTTCATCTTGATTTAATTCTTAGCTTGGTTGTTGTTGGTGTATAGCAGTGCTACTGATTTGTATACATTGATTTTTGTATCCTGAGAGTTTACTGAATTCATTTATCAGATCTAGCAGGCTTTTGGATGAGTCTTTAGGGTTTTCTAGTTATATTATTATGTCATCAGTGAACAGCTCCAGTTTGACTTCCTCTTTACCAATTTGAGTGCCTTTTATTTCTTTCTCTTGTCCGATTGTGCTGCCTAGGACTTCCAGTACTATGTTGAATAGAAGTGGTGAAAGTGGGCATCCTTGTCTTATTCCAGTTCTCAGGGGGAATTCTTTCAACTTTTTCTCTTTCAGTATAATGTTGCCTGTGGGTTTGTCATAGATAACTTTTATTACCTTGAGGTATGTCCCTTCTATGGCAATTTTGCTGAGGGTTTCTGTCATAAAGAAATGCTGGACTTTGTCAAATGCTTTTTCTGTGTCTACTGAGATGATCATACAGTTTTTGTTTTTAATTCTGTTTATGTGATGTATCATATTTATTGATTTGCATATGTTAATCCATCCCTGCATCCCTCATATGAAACCCACTTGATCATGGTGTATTATCTTTTTGATATGCTGTTGGATTTGGTAGTATTTTGTTGATAATTTTTACATCTATGTTCTTCAGGGATACTGGTCTGTAGTTTTCTCTTTTTTTTGTTATATCCTTTCCTGGTTTTGGTATTAGGGTGATACTGGCTTCTTAGAATTATTTGTGGAGGATTCCCTCTTTCTCTACCTTTTGGAATAGTTTCAATAAAATTAGCATTAATTCTTCTTTGAATGTTTGATAGAAAGTTCAAGTGTGAATCTATCTGGTCCTAGACTTTTTTGGTTGTGGGCAATTTTTTTTATAGTGTTTCAGTCTCACTACTTGTTATTGGTCTGTTCAGAGCTTCTATTTCTTCCTGAGTCAATCTAGGAGGGCCATATATTTCCAGGAATTTATCCTCTAGATTTTCCAGTTCATGTACATAAAGGTGTTCATAGTAGCCTTGAATGACCTTTTGTATTTCTGTGGTATCAGTTGTAGTATCTTTCATTTAGTTTCTGCTTGAGTTTATTTGGATCTTTTTTCTGCTTTTCTTGGTTAATCTCACTAGCGGTCTATCAATTTTGTTTATCATGTTAAAAATAGTTTTTATTTATTTATCTATTTATTTAGAGACACAGTCTTGCTCTGTTACCCAAGCTGCAATGCAGTGGACCAATCTTGGCTCATTGCAATCTCCATCTCCCAGATTCAAGCAATTCTCATGCCTTAGCCACCTGAGGAGCTGGGATTACAGGCTGCACCACCATGCCTGGGTAATTTTTGTAGAGACGGGGTTTTGCCATATTGGACAGGCTGGTCTCAAACTCCAGGCCTCAGGTGATTCACCTGGGTTAGCCTCCCAAAGTGCTGGGATTACAGGCATGTGCCACCATGCCTGCCTAATTTTGGTCTTTTTTGTAGAGATGGGGTTTTACCATGTTGGCCAGGCTGGTCTCAAACTCCTGGCCTCCAGTGATCTGCCTGCCTCAGCCTTCCGAAGTCCTGGGATTACAGGTGTGAGCCACCATGCCTAGCCTTCATTTATCTTTTGTATTATTATTATTATTATTATTTGCTGTTTTTGTTATTGTTTTAATTTTATTTAGTTCTGCTCTGACCTTTGTTATTTCTTATGCTGGGTTTGATTTTGGTTTGCTTTTGTTTCTCTAGTTCCTTGAGGTGTGATGTTACATTGTCTGTGTTCTTTCAGACTTTTTGATGTAGGCATTTAATATGCTATGAACTTTCCTTTTAGCACTGTTTTTGCTGTATCCCACAGGATTTGATAAGTTGTGTCACTATTATTGTTCAGTTAAAATAATTTTTAAATTTCCATCTTGATTTCAGTGTTGACTTAAAGATCATTCAGGAGTAGATTATTTAATTTCCATACATTTCTATGGTTTTGAGGGTTCTTTTTGGAGTTAGTTTCCAGTTTCATTTCACTGTGGTCTGAGAGGATGCTTGATATGATTTCAATTTTCTTAAATTTATTGAGACTTGTTTTGTGGCCTATCATATGGTCTATCTTGGAGAACATTCCATGTGCTGATGAAAAGAATGTATATTCTGCAGTTGTCGGGTAGAATGTTCTGTAAATCAGGACTTCGTAAATAAATAGGGAAGAAGGGAGGCAGAAATGAGCTGGAAACCAAATGAATGAAATCTTCACTCAATAAATCGTGTCTTTGTCATATGATTTGTAACTTATGAGGATGCGTGTATCTGGAAATTCACATCATTTCAACTAGGGCATGTATATTATTTAGACATGATTCAGAAGAGATTGAAATGTTCTTGGACTTTGCTATTTTGTCCCCAGATTTTCTTTATTGCACACTCTCATGCTAGGGTAATAAGATTATCACCTTACTGCATAGCTCAGTCAAAGGTTCTACCTATACATAGATGCACTTTATTTGTGAGTTTGTTCCTTAACATTCTCTCAAGTGTGCAATTCTGAGACAGACCCCAGAAAGTGGCCCTCCCATCAGCCAGCTAGCTGGTTGGAGGTGCCTAAGGAAGCTGTTATATCACAAGAATGCACAGAAACACAGTCAATAATATGTTACCCATGAGACTGGCTCATTCAAGTTCATCCCTCTCTTACTCTTTCATCAGCTCATGCACAAACTTGTATCACATTTAATTACCAGTTGGAGTCTTTCAGCATGGGTTATATGTCAATAATTTATCAATTATTTTTGTAAACTTTTTATTGAATTATAATGTGCATATAATAGAAATTTTAAAAACTTATAATCTTGATGACTTTCCACAAAATGAGCATACTAGTGTTTCTACAACCCATGTCAAGAAATAAAACATTACCGGAAACCCAAATACCTCCCTTGTGGTCAGTATCACTTCTCCCAACGTAACCACTATCACGAATACTGTTACCATAAATAGGTTTCCCCTTTTTATTTTAATGTGAATGGGATCTATAGTGTGTACTCTTTCATGTTTGTCATCTTTCACTCAGTAGTATTATGTATGTGATCCATGCACACCATCATGCCATCTGCGAATCATGGGAGTTTTAGTTTTTCCTTTATAATTCTCCTAATTTTCACTATTTTTCTTGCCTTAATTCATTATTTGAGAGTTTCAGTATAATATTATTAGAAGGAATAGCAGATATCCTTGCCTCATTTCTGCTAAGTGAAAACTTTCAATATTTCATAATCAAATATAATATTTACTGTAGATGTTTGGTTAATCCTCTATATCAGATTGTGGAAATTCCTTTCTATTCCCAGTTGTTAAAGATTTCTGTCATTAATGAAAATTACTTTTTAATAAATCCTTATTTTGCATATGTAGAGAAAAATCATATTGTCTTCCTTATTTATTCTCTTAATATGGTGAATTACATTGTTTTTTTTCAAATGCTAAACCAACTTTTTATTTCCTAGAAAGAACTAACTTGGTTTGGCATGTTACCATATATATACAATTATATATACATATATATCTAAACATACATGTTTGACATGCTAATATTTTAGTGTCTACATTTATAAAAGAAATGGGCTTGTTATTTTACTCTTCATTTTATTTGTATTTTTTGGTCAGGCTTTCTTATTGAGATTATAGTGACCTCAAAAAATAATTTTGGAAATGATTCCCCTTTTTTGTGTTCTCTGGAAGAGTTTTTGCTTCAGATTTTTATTCTTTGCTTAAATGTTTGCAAAAATTTTCCAATGAAGGGCTTGCAATTTACTTTGTAGAAAGATTTTCATTATGCATTAAATTTTGTACATAGATATTGGACTATTTAGAATTTCTGGTACTTTTTGTGCCAATTTTGGTAAATTGTTTTTCAAGGAATACGTTATTTTCACTCAGGTTTTTTAATTTACTGGTGCAAAATCTCTGTTTATATTTTCTAGCTTCTTGGCAGCTGTTTTCTGCCTGGCTTTTCGGCATTTGCCCTCACATAGACATCTTAGAAATTGACATCTGCCTATAGGGAACATTTCTTGTAGATCCCAGGATCACAGCCCAGCATGCCTTGGCTGCTTTGGTAACACTCCATTCCTTTTGTTCTGTTAGTCTTTCTGGCTAACTGAAAGTTTTTATTCTTTGACCTACATTTCCCCAGTACTGCCACCCTACCCACTGAGCCCCTGGTAACCATCATTCTACTCTCTGTTTCTATGATTTCAACATTTTTACATTCCACACATAAGTGAGATCATGCAGTATTGTCGGGTTTGTTTTTTTCTTTAACCCAGTTTTTATAATTTTCCTCAGTGGGAGGGTTAAATATAATACCAATTACTTTGTCATACCTAGAAATGGGAAGTCTCCTTATGGTATTAATTTTTTATATTGACTGTGAGGCTTTGCTCAATCAAAATGTGTTAAATATGTAAGCAGAGTTTTCAAGGGATGTTCTATTTAAGAGTTTGACTTTAAAACAGTCTTTCTTTCAAACTCATTGTATTTAAAAACTTCAGTTGAAAAGTACGCTAACGTTGCCTTAACAAAGGATTTAACTGAACTAAGTAGGGAATAATGTCAATAAGAACTCAAAAGCAAAATTTGTTCTTGATGATCCATCTGTGAATAATTGAGAGGTGTCTAGTTGAGCAGAGTTCTAGTGACAGTACAGTCTATTAGATTGAAACTTATTTTTAAAAGCTGTTAAGCAATTTTATTTCTTAAAGCTAAGGTCTGATTTCCTTCAGTTTCTAGTCACATTAGAAAGGAAAAGTGGTTGAATGCTAGGACCAGAAAAATTGATGACAAGATATTCTAAATGTCACTGGTCATTCTGTTTGTGTCAGCATGATGTAGTGAAAAGAATATTGCAGGAGTATGAAGGTGATCTGAATTACAGTTTGGTGGCCCTGAAGCTTCAAAGTTGTGTGACCTTTGGTATTTACTTTCTCCCTACCTCCCATTTCTCACCCCTTTACAATATCTGAAGTCTTGTAGAGCCCAGAAACTCATATCACAACACTCTGTCCTTCATGTCGGAGATAGACCTATGATCCCAGGCTCCCATATGTGAATACCTAATTAGGACAAGTCCTTAATCCAAGCTCTGACCCAGATTAATCCTAGGAATGCTTTCAGTGAATTACATTGCATCGATATTTTTGAGCACCTACACTATGGGTAATATTTGATTTGTCTTTTGGGAATGTATATGAGCCATAATTTGAAAGTTTATGTTGAATAGCAAAGTAAACAAAGCAAATATGGGAATGTATATGAGCCATAATTTGAAAGTTTATGTTGACTAGCCAAGAAAACCAAGCAAATGAGATAAGAACCCTACGGGTTTTATGGAAGGTACTGAGATTAATCAAAGATGGAATCCGTATCTGGTTAGAGGGATATAAAGAAGAGGAAAGAAAAATTAGATTAAGCTTCCTAGAACAAAAATGGTACTTAAGATCAGCCTTGAAGCAACATATAAACTTTTGATAGTCAGAGATGGGGAAGGAAAGGAATATACATAGAGAAACTATTTGGGTGGCACAAATACCCTGAGCAAATGCACAGTGGGAGGGAACATGAATGCCCTCCCAGTAGACTGGAGAGAGGCACTATACCATAGAGGTTAAAGAGTTCTGGCTATAGTGTTAGATATTCTTTGATTTTAATTCTAGCGCAGCCACCTCTAAGATATGTGACCTTGAACAGAATCTCAACTCATTGGGCCTCAATTACTTTACTCATAAAATGTGAAGTGAATAATGATAGCTAACACAGAGTGCAACTGCAATTAAAAACTAAGATAATTTATAAAATATTAGCCACAGTATACAGCATACTTAGTTTTGCTCCATAAAATGGAGTAAATGGCACTTACTTCGTAAATGGTAGCTAAAATTCTTTGAGAATTGGAAGAACAAGTTACACTAGGACCTCGGAGACTTTCAAACCCACCATTTGTTGTTTCCATCAGGAAAAATTAAACTATAAGAGGATGGAGTTTCAGGGAGCTAATACTTAGCTGATGTAGTCCCCTTTAAAGATTTCAATCGACAGTCACCCAAGGTTCAATGTGAAACATGAGGCTGAATTTCAAATAGGCAAAACTGTCATGTTATTGATAACAATGCATGTATCCAAAGAGATTGTCTTTAATTGCCTAGGGTCGATATGTTCTTACTTTCAATGAGAGCTAATACCTCACTTTCAGACCTTCATCTCCTCAGTAGCATCAGCAAGGACATTCCTACTGAGAAGAGTTTAGCAGAAATTCTAAATGTCTTAGCTAGCAGCAGCTTTCTTCCCTAGAGAGCCCCTGGCAAGAGTATACAGTCAGAAATTTATCATTACCGCCAGCCATCATCCTCATTAAGTACTGTGGGAACACTGCATTAATGATTGTTTTTAATGCTGCATTGTAAATCTGGGGATTTGGTTATGTATCATTTTCTTCTTAAGGAATCCCTGGATTTTGAGCCACCAGGACAGCTTCTAGGGACTTGTTTCTAAACCAACCTGTTACAAGATGTATTTTCCCACAGGGAGAGAGAGAAGCAGTTCGAAAGCAGTTGAGGATTTCCCCAAAGACTGGTTTGAGGACTGATTCAGGTGTTTTTGGTGAGGTAGTATCTTCTAAGAGATACTCATAACCTAGGATCCTACCAAAGGCTCTCTGGAGGCAGTGATGAGGGCTGATGAAGAGCAGGAAGCTCTAAATCTCCACATGTACAGTTTAATTCCTGTTTTGGATTAGATTTGAGAAGGTGAAGTAGCATCTCTCGGGCAAATGCCCATTTAAGTGACAATAGCTTAATCAGGACATGCAGATGTCTATTAGTTAAAGGAAATCTCAGTAGGAGTTTAAGGAGGTAAGAGCCCAGGGAACTGAGAACAGATAGCCTGTCAGGCATGTGCTCATCGTCTCCCTGATTATAGGAAAAATTAGTCAGCCTAACTCTAGGAGCAGAGCAGTAAGAAACCAGAATCTATCTTATTCTCTAATTAAGGGTGGTCACCTCAATGAGGGGGAAGAGAGGTCCATTTTGACTTCCCCATGAAAGAGGAAGGAACTACCAGCTCCCCACCTCCCAAGAAAGATGTATCTAGCTGGTCTCAAGGAAGAGGCAATCTGGATAAAGTATTCTGAAAAGAAGTGAAAGTCAAATCAGGAGAAATGAGAATAGACCCATAAAGTAACTCAGCCCAGAGGACCTCCCCAGACACTCTTCCCAGTGTTCTCTGACACAGGTCCAGTGCTGCTGCCTTACTAGCTCATCAGCTGCACCACAGGGCGAAAACTTCTTCCTCACGATGTGTTCCACACTTTTCTTTGTTACTGAAATGTGGCCCCCTCATAAATGCTCAGCTTTTAAATCCTATTTCCTTACAACTGAAAATAATGTTTATTTCTTCTGAGTTCGTCTTAACATATGTTGTTCATCCATGCAAGTCACTAATACCTTTTTATTGCATTGTATTATTTTTATTTGAGCCTATGCTCATCTCCCTCTACTACACTATAAAATTGAGTTAAAGCACTAATGTTGATAATTGAATGTGAGCAGTTTGTTAAAGCCATGGATGCTTCCATGATTCTGTTTTCACCTTTAACATAAACCTAAACATTCCAGATAAGTTTTTACCCAGCTTCCCAAATGTGGTCTGCAGATCACTTGCATGAAAATTTATTGGCAAGCTTTAAAAATACTTATTCCTAGGCTTTCCCATAGACTTACTGAATCAGAATCTCTAAGGATGTGACCTGGAAATATACATTTTAACAATGTTAGCACATCAGAGATATCTAGTACATGCTAAAACATGAAATGATGGAATCATCATGTTTATGTTTATAAAATGCAGCAAAAAATATGTGAATGAAACTATAAATGTTGCAGTTCAAGTTTTAGAGAAAGAAACTCTTTTCTCAGATTTGTAGTCTCTTAAAGTACTTATTTTCCTCTCCACAGTGTTTCTGTAACAGTGTGAGATAATTATCAGCTTAGAGAGGAGAAACTGACCCAGTCATGACGGTCTGGCTTTGTCTGATGACAAAATTTTTACAAGTAGACACCTTTTGCTCCTTTGAATTATGACCGTTGGTGATGAGAAATACTTGCACTTTTAAAAGGGATACAGGTTTTTATATAAAGGAGAAATCAGTAAAGACACACACTTGAAGCTAGGCAACATTTATGATGGAATTCAAAAGAGACACTAAATTTGTTTGCAAAGCTATTTATTTCTTTGTTTTGCTTCCTTAACCTCTCCTTCCATTTTTTTTTTATAGCAGGTATCTAGTATTTTTTCTTTTATTAATTAGCCAACTAGCCAGATTACCGATTCCCCTTTGTAATATATTTCTTTTAGTAGAATTTTAAAAACAATTGTCAAGTTATTGTATAATTAATAGAAAAAATATAATTAAAACAAAATAATTCTTATTTTAAAATATCGAATTGACAAAGATTGTACATATTCAAGGTATACAATGTGGTGATTGTATGTATTTATACATTGTATACTGATTATCACAATCAAATTAATTAACATATCTATCACCACCAAGTTGTGCGTTGGATCTCCAGAACTTGTTTATCTCATATTTGAAAGTTTCCATTCTTTGATCAGTATCTTCTCATTTCTCCATGCCCCAGCTCCTGGCAACCACTGTTCTATTGTGTTTCTATGGGTTCTACTTATTTAGATTCCACATGTAAGTGAGAACGTATTTTTCTTTCTGTGCCTGTCTTATTTTACTTAGCATAATGTTCTCTAGTTCCATCCATGTTGTTGCAAATGGCAGGATGTTATTCTTTTTTATGGCTGAATAATACTCTATTGTGTGTGTGTCTTTGTGTGTTTGTGTGTGTGTGTGTGTGTGTGTGTATGTGTGCCACTTTTTAAATACATTTATCTGTGGATGGACATTTAAGTTGTTTCCATATCTTGGTGATTGTTAATGCTGCAGTGAACATGGTGGTGCAGATACCTTTTCAGGGTAATAATTTCATTTCCTTTGGATATATACCAAGAAGTGGGATTGTTGGATCATATGGCAGTTCTGTTTTTAATTTTTGAGAAACCTCCATAATCTTTTTCATAGTGACTGTACCAAGTTACATTCCCACATTGTACAAGGGTTCCCTTTTTTCCAAACCCTTTCCAACACTGATTGTTTTTTTGAGGATAGCCATCTTCATAGATGTGAGATGATATTTCAGTTTGGTTTTGATTTACATTTTCCTGGTGATTAGTGATGTTGAACATGTTTTCATATATCTGTTGACCATATGTATGTTTTCTTTGGAAAAAAAAATGTCTATTCAGGAATTTCTTTGCTCATTTCTTAACTGGGTCATTTGAGTTTTTGCTATTGAGTTGTGTGAGTTCCTTATGTATTTTGAATATTAACCCCTTATAAGATATGTGGTTTACAAATATTTTCTCTCATTCTGTAGGTTGCCTTTTTATCTTGTTGATTATTCCCTTTTATGCACAAAAGCTTTTTAGAGAAAAGGAAATGGAACTAGAAAAGATCCTGAATAACCAAAGTGATCTTGAGAAAGAAGAACAAAGCTTCTTTGTATCACACTCCCTGATTTCAAACTAGATTACAAAGCTATAGTAATCAAAAGTACTACAAAGGTATAGTAATCAAAACAGTATAATACTGGCATGAAAGCAGACACACAGACTGATGCAACGAAACAAAGAACCCAGAAGTAAACCCACACATATATGGTTAACTAATCTTTGACAAGGACAACAATACGCAATGGGGAAAAGAAAGTCTCTTTAATAAATGATGCTAGTAAAATTGGATATCCATTTACAAAAGAATTAAATTGGACCCTTGCCTTTATCATATACAAAAATTAACTCAAAATAATTAAAGATTTAAATGTAATACCTGAAACCATAAAACTCCTAGAAGAAAACATAGGGCCTGTAATCCCAGTGCTTTGAGAGGAGGAGCAGGATAATTGCTTGAGCCCAAGAGTTCGAGACAAGCCTGGAAGTGCTAGCTAGAACCCCATCTCTACAAAAATAAAATAAAATAATTAATAAAGTGTAGTAGCGTGTGCCTATAGTTTCAGACACTTGAGAGGCTGAAGTGGGAGGATCACTTGAGCCCAAGTGAGTCTCAAGGCTGCAGCAAGCTATGTCCCACCATTGCACTACAGCCTGTCTCTTAACAAAAGAAATAAAGAAAGAAAGAAAACAGAGAGAAAAAGCTCCTTGACATTGATACTGATCTTGGCAGAGTCTTTGAATATAACATCAAAAGCACGGGCAACAAAAGCAAAAATAAATAAGTAGGACTACATCAAACAAAAATAGTTTTTTAAACAGAAGCAAACTATAACCTTTTAGGCAGCCATCTAATGTAGTGAATAAAGTGCAATGCTGCATCCCTAGATAAGGTCAATGCCTACTTGGTTTGTTCCACTTTAGGTTATATATTTCCTCCTCGCTTTTTATTATAAAATAAGAAGTCTTCTTAAGATGGGGAAACCTAGACTGGGGATTCAGTGAAAAATTACATCTCGGCCGGGCGCGGTGGCTCAAGCCTGTAATCCCAGCACTTTGGGAGGCCGAGACGGGCGGATCACGAGGTCGGGAGATCGAGACCATCCTGGTTAACACGGTGAAACCCCGTCTCTACTAAAAAATACAAAAAACTAGCCGGGCGAAGTGGCGGGTGCCTGTAGTCCCAGCTACTCGGGAGGCTGAGGCCGGAGAATGGCGTGAACCCGGGAGGCGGAGCTTGCAGTGAGCTGAGATCTGGCCACTGCACTCCAGCCTGGGCGACAGAGCGAGACTCCGTCTCAAAAAAAAAAAAAAAAAAAAAAAAAAAAAAAAAATTACATCTCAATGGTAAATTTATTTTATTATTTATTAGAACCTACTTTCTATTAGTTGGACTTTTCTACTCATATGCAATAAACTAATCTTGTGACAGGTATCAAGTCATTTTATGACTTTCAATACCAGTTTCTAAGGTCAAAGTGCATTCCCTTTGTTACTATGTTCCTACATATTTCAGAAGTCTAGATGCGACATCTGAAAGGCAATGAAACACATAGAATAAAAATGATCAAGTCCTATATTGTTACAATAAACTGATATTTCCTAAATACCTGCTCTCTGGTGCTAGGGATTCAAAAAAAATTAGGCATAGTACTGAAATGGATGAATTCCTTGTCTTTTAAGGAAGATACGTATGTAAACAAAAGATGCACTTTAGTTTGAATGAAGACTTGTACAAATGCTTGTTTCAGTGGCCTTATGCAACAACATGACTGCAATTGTTGACATACTGAAATTCACTACTTGTCCTTCTATATTGACATGTCTACATTTCATAATATTTTATTTAATTTGTGTGCATTATGCATCTTCTTTCGTACCTGCATTTTGTACAAGGGAAGTTTTTCTGAAAACTTTCTCTAAGTCAAAACTCATGTTATTCAAGATTAATTCTACCAAAGATGGAGTGGATTGGTATTTTGCTTAAAATTGTGCTTCCATGTTATAAGGACGTAAACATAGTTTACAATGTATTCAACATGTTATTTCTGATAAATATAATGCTTGACTTTTTTGTTAAATACTTTAGGTGATACTCATTAAAGAAGGAACTCATTATAAAAGGAATGTAGTGGGAAAACTAAGTGGTTGAATGTCGGAAAAGTCATTTCAAACATGGAAATAATAAAAAAAAGTATTCCATAAACATTTCATTATTTCAGTGTAGGCAAATGAGTGTGCACTGATATACTTATTTTGTGATTTAGAATCAAGGTAATTTTGGCAAGCATGGGTCTGCTCAGTAGAATTCTGGGTCTTCTTTCTCTCATAAACCACATTCATAAGAAATTGTCTATTCATTTTCTGGTTTGGACTTTTTTTAATGCAGTGAAAATCTAAAGACCTTTGTAAAATAATATGAATGCAGTGTTTTAATCTATTTTTAGTTGTTTTCGTTCTTTTACTGTTGTCTTGGCCACATTCAATACAAGAGTACTTTTTAAGCTACTTACCTTTAATGAATTGACTATAGTTTAAATAAAAACCTTTTCTTTCACACATATATTTTAACAGCCCACACAATACTAAATTAAATTACTTAATTATAATTAATAGTACAGCTATTAGAAAGAGATTTCATAGTAAACACAACCAGATCATAATAAGTATACATCTTCACTGTGGAAGAAGTAGCTGGCCATACAGGATTAGCCAATGTCATTTAGCATGCTGTGGGCTTCCCTTTTAGCAACGGAATAGTGTGTTTGTTAAGTTAGCATGTGTAAAGATATAAACCACTGTATTTTAAATTTGTTACATAATGCGAGACATTACCTTTTTTTTTTTTTTTGAGATGGAATCTTGCTCTGTCGCCCAGGCTGGAGTGCAGTGGCGCGATCTCGGCTCACGGCAAGCTGCGCCTCCCAGGTTCACGCCATTCTCCTGCCTCAGCCTCCCGAGTAGCTGGGACTACAGGCGCCCGCCACCGCGCCCGGCTAATTTTTTTGTATTTTTAGTAGATACGGGGTTTCAGCATGTTGGCCAGGATGGTCTCAATATCCTGACCTCGTGATCTACCCGCCTCGGCCTCCCAAAGTGCTGGGATTACAGGCGTGAGCCACTGCACCCAGCCTTTTTTCCCCTTATTTAGACAGGGTCTCACTCTGTTGCCGGGCTGGAGTACAGTGGTGCATTCATGGCTCACTGCAGCCTCGAACTCCCGGGTTCAAGCAATCCTCCCACCTCAGCCTCCCTAGAAGCTGGGACCATGGGTGTGCACTACCATGTTTGGCTACTTTTTTGATTTTTATAAAGATAGAGTGTCACTTTGTTGCCCAGTCTGGTCTTGAACTCCTGGGCTCAAGCAATCCTCTCACCTCAGCATCCTAAAATGCTAAGATTACAGGTATGAGCTACCATGCCTGGCCAAAACGTTACATTTCTATGCCATCATGTTTTGATTTTTAAACTACAATCCACATAAAATCCTATTGTATTGACTATATCCTTTATTCATTGTGCCTGAAATTCTAGAAGCTGACACTAGGTGCTGCTGTTAATGGTTTGGTTAATTAACTGGTAGGTTCTCTTCAAAGAAAAATTTTATATATAAAACATAAAAAGTAGATAGTTGGATAGATAGAGCACATGTTTTCAGGTTAAATTATACTTTGTGATCTAAACAATGTATTTTTTTAATAGGACCTTGTGATGCAACATATAAATCTTAAAGAATACTACAATTTTAATGGTACCTTTATTATAATTCATGAGTGTATGAAAGCAATATGGTACAATGTAAAGAAAATTTTAAAGTAATTAAAATATTTAATGTAGTTTATGCACTTAACTAAATGAAAACTACTATTAGTTGCAGCTCTACCTAAATCTGAATTTACTCCGATCTAGTCTGTACATTTCCCCAAACTTCCTTCCTAGAGTCAGAATTCTCTTACTTTCGCTGACATTAGTGTGGCTACTCTGCTCTTTGCTCCATTATATGTATTCCCAGCACCCACAACTGTGCCCAGAATACTGCAGGACCTTAATCTAAAAATGTTTAATGAATGAGTTAAGAAAATGAACTTTGGACATGACTTCTTCCTTGGCTTAAAAATTCCCTCCAGGTTCCCAAAGGCTAATTTTTTTTAGATTGCTGCTTCTCTTATCACCTAAATGTCTCAGTTTTCCTCCTTAGCTCAGGAATAGTGATAGGTCTTTGTCACCTCCCTAAAAGGTCCAAGTAAAAATGACCTTCTAGCATTACTCCCAGAGTCCCACAATCATTATATGGCCAATCCAGGATTCTCTTTTATGACAGCTCACTCTGTCTGCATTTTCATAATGGATTAATAAATAGTTAAAGAAAAAGCACACCACATTAATAAAAGCATGAAGCAATCAAGCTGAGGATTTATTTTGTTCTGAATTTCTGAAGCGTCAGGGGCAGCAACCCAAATCCACGCTAGTCTTCACTAACAGTTTAAATACGACCTACAGAATATTTGGCAGAATACACTCTCCCTGCTCAAATAAAGATCCACATGAAATCTAGTCCCTTAACTATTCCAGCTACCAAAGAATACTGACTCGCTAAAGCAAACCTGAGATACTTTAAGTAGGAAAACACTGAAAGAGACTGGAAGTGTTGTAAGAAAGCATGGTTCTCTCGGACTTCCAGATTGATTTGCTTGTTTAGAGAGGTTTGGATGTCACTTATAGAGAAGGTTAAAGACCTTGGCTTATGGGTGTTCAAGAAATGTTAACTGAACTGAATTGAATTGAGACCCAAGTTCAGATCCAATTTAATACCAAAATAGCAGAAGTGTGGTCAGATCATAAAGTCACAGCTGACAGTATTGCCTGGGACAGGTATTACAGCATGTGTGGTGGGAAGGAAAGGGAGGAGATTGGCAGGACGCTTCAAATTATGTTCCAGGTTCTGAAAGAGTGCTATTTACAGCCAAGAAGTGTCATGACACCTTGCTAGATTTTACAGACACTAAAACATTTTGCTATTTCTTGGAATTGTCATGATGTGAAAAATTTTTGTCTCTTCCTTTTCTGCTTCCCTGAAGACATACCCCCATCCTGCCACTCTGAGATGAGAGTTTCTTTTCATCTAAAAGACAAAAGGTGCAGAGGTATGTCTCAAACCCAGAAAGAAATAAGGCAGTATCTACCCAATCAACTCCCATAAGATAAGACTTTTTTTTTTTAATACTTTAAGTTCTAGGGTACATGCGCACAACATGCAGGTTTGTTACATATGTATACATGTGCCGTGTTGGTGTGCTGCACCCATTAACTCATCATTTACATTAGGTATATCTCCTAATGCTATCCCTCCCCACTCCCCCTGCCCCACAACAGGCCCCGGGGTGTGATGTTCCCCACCCTGTGTCCAAGTGTTCTCATTGTTCAGTTTCCACCTATGAGTGAGAACATGCGGTATGTGGTTTTCTGTTCTTGCTATAGTTTGCTGAGCTGGAAACCATCATTCTAAGATAAGACTTTTAAATCATTTCCCAGGAGAATAGAGAACAGGATGACATAACTCAGTAATAAATAGCAGAGCCTCCAATGCCTAGTGGACTTCCATTCTGCTGGGACGAGCAGCGTGTGAAGCAAGCACTCAGGCTCTGTCCACTGCCCTCAAGGACCATAAAGGCAAGATTGTGGTTTGCCATTGTCTCTAGTTCATTCCACTTGACTCTCTAAAGAGCCTCTTTAACCCACACCACTCTCTCACAAAACAGAGAAGTCATCCCTGGGGGCTTCTGATCCCTGCAGTTCATTCATCATCCTCAGGATCAAGCCTTCCTTCCATCTAAAACTGAGCACAGTACAAAACTGCCTGTACTAAATGAACTTTACTGCCTCTATCCCCTCTATTTCCTTCCTTTCCTAGTTTATTCCTTGAGTTATCTTTTTCTTTCATTTTCTTGTTCAAGATTATATTTAACATTTCAGAAGCCCTCTCCTTTTTTTCTTTCATTATTTGGTGAGTTTTTTGTTTGTTTGTTTGTTTTTGTATTTGGTCTCATTCATGCCCTTCCTTTATTTCCCAATAAATAATTTAGTACTCAATTCTTGAAACTTTTTCTTGAAGCTTGACCAATATTCTAATCTTACCCATCACTTGTACACAGTGTTTTTAAAATCTTCCCCAAAATAGAGCTAGAGCAAGGAAGGGAAGATATATAACATTTCCTAGATGTAATATGACTAAGAACTCATCAGGTCTGAAACTTTGACTTATAGAAAATGGCACAGAGGCCCAGAAAAGTCCATTAATTTTCTCTAGGCTTCAAAGCTGGTCGGTCACAAACCCAAAATCATTCTTCTACATATGGAGTCAAGCTGATATAAGCAATCTGTGTAGAAAAGAAAATAAATTTTCTCATTTAATGTCAAAACACATGTTCTATCTACTCAAACCATTAGTTCATCAAGTACTATCTTACATAATACAGTGTCCATTTTATCATGATCCAGAGGTTCAACTAAAATATAATATATATGTATTTTATGTAAGATTTTTCTTCAGCTCCATAACACTTTTAAAACACCATATCAACTATAAAGCTGAGCACAGTGGCTCACACCTGTAATTCTAGCACTTTGGGATGCCGAGGCAGGTGGATTGCTTGAGGTCAAGACCAGCCTGGCCAACATGGTGAAACCCCATCTGTACTAAAAATACAAAAATTAGCCGGGCATGGTGGCAGGCACCTGTAATCCAACCTACTTGGGAGGCGGAGGCTCGAGAATTGCTTGAACTAGGGAGGCAGAGGTTGCAGTGGGCCAAGATGGCACCACTGCACTCCAACCTGGGTAACAGAGTGGCACTCTGACTCAAAAAATAATAATAATAAAATAAAAAATAAAACACCACATCAACTATACATTTGAGAAAACCATTTGAGGAAATTATTTTAAAGTAAATAAATTTAAGCTTTTGAGTTGCAAGGTCCCTTTCAAAACACATTGATATAATTATGTTTTCCATAGCAAAAACTTTATCAGTGCTATTTCCTCAAGTCACTAGTCAATCCTTCTCCTTTCCTTTTAATGCCAACATTTTTAAAAGAATGAATTACATGTGTTGCCTCTGCCCCCTTGTTCCATGTTAAGTCTACCTGCTAACTTCTATCCCAAACACTCTACTATAGTATTTCCTTCCCAGAAGACTGACAACACCAACAGGCACATTCTCACTGATGGCACTGCAGCTTTGACTCTGCTGACTCTCCTCCATTTCAATAACATCTTACTAAGGGTCTACTGTTTCCTTAGATGGCTGATCATTTTCTTGTCACCACAATGTGGAGATACTCATTACGTTTCTGCCACTGATCTTTTCTCTACACACTCTTCCAGGAGTGCTCCTATGCCTGTGCAGACCAGAGCTTAAAAACAGGCTGTTCTGAGCTCTAGATATAAGTATTTCTGCCTGCTGGCCACGTTATTTGGTGTCTGCTGGTGTTACAGGTGTCTCAATTTCAACGTGGTCAATAGGTCTTCTAATTTTGTAACAACTAGTTTCTCTTAATGTTAATAATTTTTCCTCTACTCATCCAGCATTCAGTTGATTTGTTTTCTTCTTTATTCCCTAAATTTACTCATTCACAAAGCCTGTGGATCTTTGCTCTGTAACATCTCTCAACCCATCCATCCTTTGCATTGTTATTATTACCACTTACCTAAGCAAATGCTGTAGACTTCCAACCAGTCTTTCAAATCTCCAGTCTCTCCCCTCCTGAACCATTCAAAATCACCACTGTAGAATAATGTTTTTCTAATGCTTTGCTGGTCTCCTATTGTCACTATCCTATGAACAACCTTCAGTGGGCTCCCAATGCCTTTTTAAAAGCTTGACATTCCTGGCCACAACAGGGTCTCTCCATACTTGTCGAGTGAAACCATTCCCTTTTGTGAGGTCTATGCTCCGGCCATCCTTGACTGCTATCTCTCACTTCACTTATTCCATTTCCCCACTTTATTTTCTCTTTCTTCCCCCTGAAACATTATCATTTGATGCTCAAGAGCTAGTTCAGTTTCGCTTCCCTCCTCTAACACCCAAGTCACTACCTCTTTCCTCTGCGTGCCCACTGTTCAGCATGAAGAGATGTTTCTGCCAGTGCGTTCTCTTCATTTGGATTATATATTCCTTGGCCATTACTATCTTATTTATTGAGTTACTTGAACATCATTAAGAATTAGAAAACAAATGAATAATAATTGAATAATATTTCTCTACTAAATGAAGTCATTAGATATATATCATTTTTTAAAATGACTACAGTGTTGGAAAAGACTAGTTAAAAAATAATAATAACTAGAGATAGTCAAGAGAACTATTCCATGGGTTATAATTCTTCCTTCAAATTGACTACTTTATGATTTTTCTAAAGTGTAAGTTATACTATACATGCCAAAAAATCTGCATGATTGTCTCTTCAGCTTTAGCTTTAGCAGTGAACTGTTTCTCTTCTCTTCACCTCATTGTCTATTCTGTGATTCTGGAATCCACCGTGCTATCCTATCCCACTCTGTACCTGTGCACACATTTTTCCACTACCTGGAATGACCTACTCCCCTTTCTTACCAGAAAACGTTTTTATTTAAAAAAATAAAAAGTATCCATTCATGCCTAAAATTACAATTTCTCTATAAAATAATTTCTTTCACTGACAACCAATTAGTGTAATGTGAAAGTTAAAAGTGCAGGTTCTGTGTTCAGAAGACACAGGTCCAAATTTCCTTTCTCCCATTTTCTCAGTGACTTGGGGCAAGATACAAGTTCAGTATCTATAACATGGGATCAGTCATTGTATCTTTCTTATAAGTTCTTGTCAGGTTTAAAATAACATAATAAATGATAGCTATTTTATTATCATCTTACTCTCACCTTAATGTTATCAAAGCATTTTTTTGTACTCCTACCATGGCATAACACTTTTCACATTCTCTCTTTTTTAAAATATAATTTATGTTAACGTCTTTCTCAACAATTATACTGTAAACTGCTCGAGTCCGTAACATGGCCTGTTTCATATTTGAATCCCCCACACCGCCCAGCTCAATACTAGACATCTATTACTTGCCGTATCAGAGGGTTGGGCTTATATATTTTGAAGACAGATTAAAAACTGGGTAAAAGTCTTCATTCTGCTATTTACTAGTCCTTTGTTTTGGAGACATTTGCCAACATTTCTGAGTCACAGTTTTCTCTTCAGTAAACTTGGAATAATAACAGTCTACCTCATGGGGTTACTGTTAATAAGATAAGGTATACAGGATTACTGTTATAGGAATGTATATATGATGAGCTAAGAGCTCCAAAGAATAGCTATACATATTAGATATTCCATGCATCTTTCTTGAAATCAATTTAAAAATTTGCATGAGAGATCCTTTCCATAGTTTTAAAGATGGGTCGTGACAAGGAGAAAGAAGAGACATGATGGGGGTGGAGACATGCTCTCAACAGGACCTTCTCTGACCCAACGGCTCATTTGTACCTGCAGTCTGACCCTGTGCCTCAGAGAATAAGAGCCACTTTGATCCAACCCCCTGACACTTGATTTCATTCTTCTCTTTGTGAAACAATCTCATTAGAGAAATCGTGCTGCTGAGAAAGCAGGTCACTCAGCTGGGGGCAGGCAAAGAAAGTCTTTCTCGGCTTAGTCATGACCTCCATGAAAAGTGAAGCGTTAGTGAGGGACCCTGGGATTTACAGCATTCTGTGGCCAAGGTTTTCACCAGAGGCTGCTGGGATTTTAGGCAGAAGGAAGAGTAATGAAGGGGTTGACCGAACTGCTGCTGTGGGTGTTGGCGTCAATTCTCTTCTCTGGGTTAGTAATGAGCTCTCTCCCCATCTGGTGGGAAATCCCGGGTGGAAGGAGGAAGTGGGGTGCTGCCAAGGGTTACACTGGCAGTGATATATTTAGAATAAACATGCAACTGGGTTGCTTATCATCTGCAGTCAACAATGACCTTATCACATTTTCTGTAAAAAATAGAATTGTTCAATAACAAACCTAGGACTGGCTTCAGTTTAAGAGTATTTCTTTTCAAACAATTTATGTAATTTTTATCTTGTTGTTTTTATAAAATGTGATAGAAAAAAATAAAACTAGCTATTCCATTAAGATTTTCAGACTTAGATCCTCATCCCAAGGAAGACCAGATGATCTCCGCAAAACAAGCCTAGGAAACCCCGTGGTGTCAGGGTGTTAGGAAGAGGAACCTCTAAAGACCCAAGTTGCTGTTAATCTCCTCTCATCTCACAAAGTGAAAAATGCAAAGGTTAGCATTTGACCACTAATGAAGTGCTTGACTGCACTTTAAAGTCGTTCCAATCTAAAGATTTACACAGGTGCATGTTTCACTTGACTTGTAGGCTGTTGGGTGACCCAAAGCTAAGAAGTAATAATAATGAATGCTAGTCTCATTTGGTTGGAGTGGATTTTCTTCATCCATATACCTCTTCTTTTTACTTACCCTGGACTGGGTTTCCCAGCCTGATTTCCCTAAGAATATAATAGGAGACTAACCTAGCTAAGAAAACTTATGTCCTTTCCCTAGTAGCAAGGTAGCCACCTCATAGCCATATTGTTACTCTTGAATTTCCCAGTATCCCTCCGCAAGGAGGTGCTCAGATAATAAAAGTGGAAGTACCTAACCCTGTGCCTGGCCCATAATCCATGCTTATTGGGTGTTTATTATCTTCTTTTAGCTGTGGGGCTAGAGGCTAAAAAGCTACATTCTCTCAAAAATAAATCCGTAATTTTGTTGAAGGAGGTTATTTTCATAATTCAACGTGCTGAGAAGAGCATACCGTTGCCCTTCTTTATGGCATCAGAACCAACTGTAAAACAGATGGAGCTGGTATAGAGTCCCACCCAAAGTCACTGGTTATATAGCTAATCCTTTTCCCAGTCTAATTCTCTGCCCATAGGCTTTAGTACTTCACAAGACCTATCTATTGTATCACAGAAAACAAAAACAAACAAACAAACAAAAAACAACACGCTGCTAAATTTATAGACCTGGATAATAAACATTTATTTTATATATCTATTATCTGTCAGTCACTGTCTCTTCCAGAAGTTTTGCTAGAGTTTTTAAGGTGGTCACTAACATAGGACTACGCTTAATCACAAAAGACTGAAACAAAGAGTAGAACTCCGAGAAGCTAGTGGGTGCACGGTAGAAGGGAATGACTCAGTCCTTTCAAGCTACTTTGAAATTTGCCACTTTTATTAGAACTAGCCCTGTGAATCTCAGGAGAGGTTCTTTTATGCCTTCATTACATTGTTTTTCTTTATAAATATATTTAGAATTTTATAGCATTTATGAGTAGGAAAGGAATTTACAATCCACCTATTCAACAGGTAGAATTTATTTAGCTAAGGTTAGACACTTGGTCAATGAGCAACATGCTGCCAAGAAATTTTAGGAACTATATTCTCCCTGTTTGATGTGTATTTTCACCTGCCTGCTCAGTAGATCAAGAATGTTTTTTCTCTTTGGAGCGACCACCAAGAAACTGAAGAAGGGAATTTTTTATTTTCTCCACTTCTGTACAGAATATACAATTTATTGAAATACCACCTATTTGAGAATTGAGGATCAAAGTAGTGTCACAAGTAGAATTCCATGTGATCTTCTTAGCTTGCCTAGATTTCTAGTTCTCACCAATCCTTTCAGACCTTTCCTGCCTCTTGAAATATCTATGCCTCTCCTCCTGGCTCTTTGGGATTAAGGTGGGATTTTGTTTTGTTAGTTTGGAGTTTTATTTTGTTTTGTTGTTTGTTTTTTGTTTTGACTAGTCTTCCTATCTTTCTACTCTTCATTGCAGAGTTAATCAATTGCATTTATTTTCTTTATTTGATGCACTAAAAGACTAAGATGCTTTCCTGGTAGGTTCTAGAGACACCCCTCTATCTAGTAATATTTAGGGCCCACATTAATCAGCCAATATTCACATAGAATATTATTACAGCTGAGCGCTACCTAACTAGCCCTATAAAACAAACAAAAACACAAACAAAAAACCTGGATGATAAACCGTAAGTCAAATAGAAAAAAGAAGGTATCTTAACATCCCAACATTCATGAAACTGGTCTTCTTCCGTATGTCCTTAGCATTTCAAATGAAAAATACCTTAACATTCTTTCAGAATTCCTATTTTCTCTTAATTTCCTTTCACTGGCCTGTGACCTGGGATCCACAATTACAGAATATAATTCCCACACCTTGGGGTTAAGTTTCCTGAATATGCTTGATTTATGCTTTTGTTTCTCTCACCCTTTTCCTTTATAGCCCCTCCTCACCCACCCTGCACTCTGCAGGACTCTGCAGTCTTTCTTGCCAGGGGTCATTTCACTTGGAAATAAATCAACAAATCCTATAAAACATCTCTAGAGATTCACAATATGCACTTAACATTTTAAAGGAAGTTCACATCTTCTCCCCCAAATCCCTGACTTCCATTAAGCCATTAAAGCTATTTTGTTTCTCGCATTTACATTTTAGCAAAGGAAATATAGTGTAAGCCTTTTTTATAAACCACAGTCTTTGAGAAGGGGACACTTTTATCAATGTCTTCTCTTCATTTCCACATCGTAAACTCCTAGGCACTGTCTTCTTTTACTTTTGCCGCCTTCACAAGCTCAGTAAGATGTTCTATCAACAATGGTTTTAAATAAGAGCCTTTTGAATAAATTAATCATTGAAGAAGAGAAGCAAATATGAGAAGCTAAGACGAAAGCGAAGGGGGAAAGGGGAAGCTAAAGTAAAAAGTGAAAAAGACCAGAGATTCCCAGGTTTTTTCATTTGAATTAGTGTTATTTAATGAATTTCTTCTTGGTTTTATTTAATTTTGATCTATCATTTATTCATTTTGTTATTCAGCAAATTTTGTTGAGCATATGCTATATGCTAGGCACTTTTCTGTTCATGGGGATTGCAATTTTAAACAAAACAAAAATTTTTCACTGCCCTCATAAACATTCTAGTAGTTGTTGTGGGAAGGCAGATAATCAATTAGACACAGTAAATGAAATTTAAAAGTATACTTCTCAAGTAACAATTACTTGGAGAAATGAAAAATGTAGAGCACAGTGATGGTCTCGAGGTATGTGGCTGGAGCAAGGTTGCTCTTTAAATGGTGTTGTCAAAGTCAGACTTTACAAGAGGGTGAGATTTGAGCAAAGACTTGAGCAGCAGGAGTGTATGGAGGGGACGAAGGGGCCAGGTGGCCTTCTGGAGAAAGGCCTTTCCTGGCAGCAAGTACAGTGTGTGCAAAGCCCTGAAGTGGGCATATGCCTGGCGTGTTTAAAGAAGAGCAGGAAGTCCAATGTGGCTGAAGCAGAGTGAGCAAGGGCAGGAGTACCAGAGGAGGAGATAGAACGCCAAAGAGTTAAGAGAAGGAGGAATGCAGAACCTTTCCATCATAAATAAAATAATACATAACCATGGTTATGTGGGGTGGGGTTGTTTCTTTCTTTGGGAAAGAAGAAGGGCTTTCTGGGAATAGATGGCCAGGCCAGGCAGCAAGCTGCTATGTGTGGGAGGCAGGTAGGAGGAGGAGGCATAGAAAGCTGCAGATTACAAATGCTTTCACAGATCTCTCAATGCACATCTGTTATTTCAGAGTGTGGTGAATATTTCAACAAGTCAGCTGCCATAGCCAGCTTCTCAGCAGGCTGTTTCACTCCATTGCTCTCTAGTTCCTTCTTAATTCTGCTGTCTTTTATGCCAAGCCTCTCCTCATCTTCTTTTTTCACCATGCCCTATCTATTCGTTGTGGCTGGGAAACTTTTGAGATCAATGTCCTTTATGATGTGTGATTTCTCCCAGAGCATCTTTGCTTGGTCAGCAAGCGTGGGGTTGAATATATTTCCCATAAAGAAGAGTACCATTCAGTTTGTCAGTCAAACAGTCAACAAATAAGCAGTCATTCATACATTTATCTTCTCATTAATTTAACAAATATTTCTTAAGCATTTATTATTTTCCAGACTTCATTCTAAACATTGAATATGCAGTGAAGAATAAGACGAAGTTACTGTGCTTATGGAGCCTATATTATAGTGGCAAGGAGACCAATTATCAGATAGATTAATAGAATTTTAGATAAAGAATGAGTACAAAAAAGAGAAAATTCAAGAAGGATGGTAGATGGTCTTATTTTAGATCAAGTGAAGTGAGGCAGTAAAACTTTCAGAAGCCTGGGGAATAATATTCTTGACAGAGAGAACAAATTCAAAGGTCCAGAATCAAGAAATTAATAATCCTTTAGCATGTGTCAAGTCCTGTATTTCACAGTAGGACTATGGTTCTCAATTCCTGATGCACGTCTACATCCTTACGGAGCATTTCAGGACTCCAGAGGAGCACACCTCCACAGGACTCCCAAATCTGAATTTCTCGCTAGGGAAGCTGAGTATGCCTGTTTTTTCAAAAGTTTCCACCAGATGTTCATCCATGTTTGAGAACAACTGCACTGGTGATCCAACTGTGAACATGGCAAAAATTTTATCTGTCCTCATGACACTTTATTGGTGAGCTCTCAATGCTAGAAAAATGTTTATGTATTTGTTGGTTCAAAACTATTTCCCTGTGACTTCCTGTCCTCTGCTCTTATGTTCTCTAAGACTACAAAGTTCAATCCCCTTGCATGTGGCAGTCTTTCAGGTATTTGAAGGCAGCACTTGTTCAAATGAGTTCCCTTAATCCCTCTGTATGAGAGCTATCAGACACGTTACTATTCCGTTCACTCTCATCTAGCTTTGCCTCATATGTCCAGACTGTTTTTTAAGTGCCATGCCCAGAATTAACACAGAGGTTCCCTTTATGATCATGGAAGCAGCATGTGCCCATCTCCAGGCACTTGTTTTCTGTATTTCTTCATACATCTCACGTAACAATTTAGCAAACTCCCTTACAAGTTTTTTGTTTTTGTTTTTGTTTTTTCTTCTTTTTAATGCTCTCTGGGCTGTACTCTTATCCTTCTCTTTTATTGTTTCTTTGTGTCACATGTAATCATCATTTATGTTCTTCACTTCTCTTTCATTGATTTTCCCCTTTGGATCCGAAGTTCTCTCCCAAACAGCAAGGTTAAATGCTATTTTGCAGTTTTCGTTTGCCTTATTAAGCCCATTCCATTGATTCAGTACATCATATTCCTGTTTTTCTGCACTAGGCATGTCAACATCTTCTATCCATTCATAAATAATATTATTCAGAAAAAGGTTAATTGACCCAATTAACTGGAACATTCAATCTGTGGCATTCCACTTTTAGAATTAAAAATAAAATTTTAATAAATAAGCCAGTAACTCAGTGTTTAATTCAAAAGAACTTTCAAGGTGTGTTTCAGGGTCAGTTCATATTAGTTACACTCCAAAAACTTTTGCAATGTCTCTGATCCATCATTCTCAAATAATTTTATTGTTATACAAGTTGCAATATCAAATATAGTATTTTTATAATACTTAATATTGCCAAGACAGATAGGGCTTTCTCTAACATTTGTGAATCTTGGAGCAAAAGTGTGAATGGAGGCCCATCATTTAATTGCTACATACTTTAAAACTACAAATCAAGCTTAAAAAATTCTATCTTCTAACTTATAAAATTATTTCAAAATGGCATAGAAGTCAGGTTTGAATTTAGAATTCTTGGATACCTTTGAGTTCTGTGCCAGAAAGTGGTAGTGTTAACAGCTGAATTCTGAACCCTGGCTTGTAGTGATCCCTCTCCTCTTTTTACATTTGACTTTGTCCCACAGCACAAGGAGCTTTGTGAACACATATGTTGACATCATAGCCCATGTGTCCAAGCTCCATCTACGCTCTCCACAAACAGCTCTCCCTTGTTCACCCCCCAGGCCCAGGAACACACATATACCTGGGACATGGCCCACCCCTCAAAGAATGGACTTGGAAAGAAACCCAGGCAGAACCAAGGAGCAGACTATGAGCCCCACAGGCAGGGAATTTTGGAGTCTCATGTACCTAGAACATGGTCTAGAATGGGTTGTGGAGTGGGTATTGTCTGTGGGAGGGAATGTCCCAGTGGTCTCATGAATTTCTTATAAGAAAGAGCATAGCAAGAGAGAGGCCAGAGCAGGGCGTGTCAAAGTGTAGGGGATTTTCTAGCCTGGGTCTAAGTGCACTATAGTACTAAGGGAGAAGTAGGACCTGATGTTTAGAAGGACTTCAGTTGCAAAGACTCAAATAAAATGGGCTTCCGATTAACCCCAATTTGACCCAACATTTATTTAAGCATAATTTTTAATGTAGGTATTTTTAAGGATATTGTATTTTCCCTTAATACCGTCCTAAAAAACTCAAAGAATTTTGCAGGACAACAAACTTTCTGCCTACTTAATCAGCATATCTTATGTAAAATGAAATAATCTTTCAAAAGTGCCTTCCCTTTTAAACATATAATGAGGCAATGTCTTCTCTGTCTCTAAATGTCCAAGTGATTTTAGACAAGTTTCTCTATCCCTCTGGTAAATATGAAGGCAACATTTGGACAACCTGTAAGGTCCCTTCCAATCAAACATTCTCTCTGTCACCCTATATATTCACTGTTTTCCTAGAGGCCTACAAAATAAGTCCATTAGCATTTGTAAAATTTAATGAAAGGCGCATGTAGAAGAAACACAGAAGAACCAGAAAAGAAGATGAAAATGGAAACTATATGTATTGATGAACTTCTGATCCAAATAATCCAAATAAAGAAGATTAGATCGCCTTAATGGAAGGGGCCTAAGGTAATTAGAATAAGGCCGCACAAACGGTGATTAAAAAGGGCAAGGAGCTTACTATTTCACTCCAGCTAAAAATTTTACTTAAGGTTAAAAAAATCCAGATTAGAAAAAGACAAACAAACTGAAAAATTCAGAACTTCAGTATCTTTGCTAATGTGAATTAGGATCAGGTTCCTAGAAATTCAAGTTAAAGTCGCATAACTGCTCTACACAATTCACTCAGTAAACATTTAATTATTGATTGCCTTGCTAGATACCGGACGAAAAGAAAAAAATAGGCATCATGAATAGAAATAGATAAATTTAAGTAGTGGTCCTCTTCTGAAAATGTTTGGAGACACATAATGATAAAAACCTATTACAATACAATGTTATATGAATACTAATATAAAAATGGAAAAAAATGCTATTAATATTTTAGAAGGGGGAATTATTTCTGGTAACTCCCAGTGCAAGTGAAATTCAGGCTTGTTCTAGAAAGCTAAGTAGGATTTCACTGGGCAAAAAAGGAAGGAAAAGCATTCCAGGTAGGAGAGACAATACAAAAAAAAAAAAAAAAAAAATGGAAGCATAGTGTATTCAGGGAATGATATAAATTTTCGTTAAAGGGGAAGATGATTGTGATAATCATAGTAGCCAATAGGACATACTAAGCAGATACTATATATCAAAAATATGTTAAGCATCTCACATAGATTATTTAGATTAAGACTTACATAGAAGTGATATCAACAAGATAGCAGAATAGGAAGTCCTAGTCCTTGTCTTCCACAGAAACACTGATTTAACAATATATGCACCAAAATATCTTCATGAGAAATCCATGTACATACATACATACGTATGTGTGGAGGGGAGAAATGAAAGTGTAGAGAATTTGTATACAACTGAATTGTCACCTTAAAACAGATTGTTTTAAGATGCTTTTTGTAGGCGCATAGAAAATATCTCTAGAAGACACACAAAGGAAAATGAGAAAAGAATCAATGTATGTCACTACAAGATCAATGAAACATAAAGGAAGACAACAAGAAGAAATGAGGGACAAAAGAGCTACAAGGCAGAAAACAATGAATAAAATGGTGATAGTTCTTCATTATCAGTAATTACTTGAAAGTTAATGAATTAAATTCACCACTCAAAAGATATAGAATGACTGAATGGATAGGAAAATAAGATCTAACTATATGCTGTCAACGAAACATTTACTTTAGATTTAAGGACACATACAGGCTGAAAGTGAAAGGATGGAAAAATATATTCCATGAAAATAGTAACTGAAAGAGAGCAGGGCTGGCCATATTTCTGATAGTCAAAATAGACTTTAAATCAAACACTGTCAAAAGAGACAAAGAAGAACATTATATAATGATAAAACTCAATTCACCAGGAAGATATAACAATTAAATATATATATATATGTGTGTATATATATATGTACCCAACATCAGAGAACCCAAAAATATGAAGCAGATATTGATAGAACAGAAGGGAGAAAGAGACAACACAGTAATAGTAGGGCATTTCAATACTCCACTTAAAATAATGGATAGAGCATCCATATACAAGATGAATAAGAAAACAGAGGATTTGAAAGACACTATTGTCCAAATGGACCTAACAGACATATGCAGAATATCCCACCCAACAGCAACAGAATACACATTTTCAAGTGCACATGAGCCATTGTCCAGGATAGATCCCATAATTCGTCACAAACAAGCCTTAACAAATTTAAGAATATTGAACTCAATAACAAAATATCTGATTTAAGAAATGGGCCAAGAACTGGAATAGACATTTCTCTGAAGAAGACATACAAGAAGCCAACAGGTATATGTAAGATGTTCAGCATCACCAACAATTAGGAAAATGCGAATCAAAATCAAAATGAGACATTATCGCACGCTTGTTGGAATGGTCATATTAAAAAGAGAGAGAGAGGAAAAAATAGAAAATAATAAGCGTTGGAGAGGATAGAGAGAAGTTAGAAAACCTGTGCACTGTTGGTGGGAACATAAAATGGTGCAGCCAGTATGGAAACCAGTAAAGAGGTTCCTCAAAACAATTTAAAAATTAAGAGTTATCCTACGATCCAGTGATCTCACTTCTGAGTATTTACACAAAAGAATTGAAATCAGGATCTTTAAGAGATATCTCTACTGCCATGTTTATTGCAACATTATTCATAATAGCCAGGAGGTAGAAACACCCTAAATATTCATTGAAAGGATAAGAAAAACATGGTATATATGTAAGAGAATATTATTCAGTTACTGACAAGGAAGGAAATTCTGTTATAAGCTACAAGATGGTTGAAGCTTGAGGATGTTATGCTAAATGAAATTAGCCAGTCACAAAATGACAAATGCTACTTCAGTTATATTGGTATCTAAAGTAGTCAAAGGGCCGGGCACGGTGGGTGGTTCACGCCTGTAATCCTAGCACTTTGCCAAGGTGAGCAGATCACCTGAGGTCAGGTGTTTGAGAACAGCCTGTCTAACATGGTGAAACCCCTTCTCTACTAAAAATACAAAAATTAGCCAGGCATGGTGGTGCATGCCTGTAATCCCAGCTACTCGGGAGGCTGAGGCAGCAGAATCACTTGAACCTGGGAGACAGAGGTTGCAGTGAGCCAAGATCGTGTCACTGCACTCCAGCGTAAGTGACAGAGCAAGACTCCATCTCAAAAATAAATAAGTAAATAACCTGTTTTGTCACACTTTCATATGCAGAAAAGAAAGAAACAAGCAACAGAGATGATAATGTTCACATCCCAGACCCCCATTCACACTCATTTTTACATACACACCATATTTATCTATGCACATACATGCTCAACCCAAAACTGACCTCTAGAATTACAGTGAAAACAAAGTGTTGGCCAGCAGAAGCCTGGGCCTGATGTAAGGCAGTTATACCCTCTTTCTCAGCTGGTATGGTTGAGCTGCTTTAACTAGTTGAGAAGCTATCTAGTTATTAAATCTTCCTAGACTATGCATTTATGAGTCTAACAAGCACAAGAAAGGTCACCTGCAACTCCTTTTCCCTAAGGGCCAAAAAAGCCCAGGTGTATAGAAACAGGACTCTGGATGGATCATGTTGACATTTAATTTCCAGATTCAGGAAGCTAAATTTAGAATGTCCTATTGACAACCCAATATCCAGCAGGACAGTCGGGATGAGGAGTGAGGAGGGAGGAAGCAGAATTTTTCAAGTGCTGTGTGGTCTACCCTACTGGAAGTAGAGAAGCATCAACTCTTCCAGAGCAGATATTTCATCTCTCTTAGTCCCTCTCCCGAGAGATATTGTAGATAGTGTTAAGATTAGAGGTGTGAGTCCATTAGGTCTGAGTTTTCCCTATGCCAGTTTTGTAGCCTCAGGCAATCATTTAGCCTCTATTTCATTGGATTGTTACAAGATTAAATGAGAAAAATACACGTAAGGAATTTAGCACAAAGGCTGGCACACAGAAAACGCTACAAAAATGATAGCATTATCTGATGTGGCCAAATTTAACTCATTCCAAACTCCTTTGGAGCCAGTTAAGAGTACCTCCCATCTCTCTGAGCTATAAGTACCATGAAGCAGGGACAAAAAAAAAAAAAAAAAAAAAAATCTGTTCTTTAAGATTTTGTCCCTAATCTGAAAATGAAGCTATCGAGGGATTTACTCTGAGCAAAGCGGCCACTGAGCGCTGCAGTTCATCATCACTCAGCCAAAGCCACAGTCAGGGCCAGAATAATTGAGCTGACTGTGGGACTGGTTCCTGTGCTTTCCATCACAGCCATGCCAGTGAGAGACTGATGTAGGTAAAAGTCTTGGCCAGAGAGATAACAAAATGCAACCTTCTCCTACCTCAAAACTTACTAGGCTATTCTAAGAGGTTATCATGATTTCAGAAAGTGTTGCCTGAATGGTTGAATCTGGATTTGTTTTGCTGAAAGAACATGTAATATGATAACAGATAACATCATTTATTTCTCAGCTTTGGGAGAAATCTTGTACATTTCATTTCACTTGGCTATTTTTTATCCAGGCCAAGAAGAATAATCCATAACCTTTGCATCATTTGGAATAATGTGATTTTATCCTAGATATGTGCTAGTAATCTCCCTACGTAAGAAGCTACTAATAGACCCGGGGTCTTAATGGCACTGGAAAAATAAAAGTCCTTCTTTGTCCCACAGTAAGAAGCAATGGCCAGTGACCTGAAGGATCAGAGAGCCAGAGAGGTCAGTAGATAAAAATGTGCAGTTGAACCTGACCTGACCCCTGCCCACAGCCACAGCACTGGCCCCGAATTCTGCTCTGCTTCTCATGCAACTTTAACTGAAGGGTACTTGCATTTTAAGGACTGTTTCAATTTGAAACAGGAGGTGCTTTTAGAAAATAATAGTATATAATTAAAATATTTCTGAAGGACAGAGATAATTTTTATATTTATGGAAGTTGGTGAGGCAGCAATTTACTAGCATATTTGCAAGGTTAATGTACTTTGCTTGCTTAATAAAGTGTTTTATACTTTTTCAAGCAAATTGTAAAAATGGAAAAAGTGAAGAAAATCCCATTATATTTTGAGTATCTAAAAGATACCAAATTAACCCATATCCCTACTGGGGGTGCTATTTTCCTCCAAAGCATGCTTTCAGATATTTAGTAGCTATGAACTTGGAAAAAAAAAAAAAAAAAAGAAGTCATTAATTTAAAAGAGTGTTTGATGCCAAACAGGAGGGAATGGAATAAACTGGAAAATATTTAAATATGTAATGACCTTTAGGGATGCTGAAAAATAAAAAGATATGAGTTATGCAGTTTCTGAGTGTAGGAAAAAGTAAAAGGAAAAAAGTTTTAGAAGTGTCAGGAAGGAATGGGGGTGGTAATGGAGCTACCTCTGGAAAAGTGATAAAGAGGAAAGTACTGAGAGATGGGTCCTATTGCTACAGAAGTTCTATGATCTCTGGACTGAAACATTTTATTTCAGAAGGCAGCAACAATATAGAAGCAAAGGCACATAATAAACAATAGGCTAAAGTGGTAGAAAGGGAAAGGTTGCTTGCAAGTAAGAAGTATGGAAGCAAGTGTCTAGGGATTTCCCAAAGCTATTGGAGCATTGTTTAATGTCCTAGTTCAACTGTCACCTTAATATTTTATTTTTCTCCTAAGTTTCCCAACCTAGGAAATATCTGAAACCATCTGCAGTAAGTCATTTTGTGCCTTGGGATGCAATCATTTCCTTCTTTCCAGCTGCAAGCCCCAGGCAAGTTTCAGGAACTCATTATCAGAGGCCCTTGTTCCTCTACTTGGTATTTTGCAGAACTATTGTCCTCTTACTTAGACTTTTTAATAATATACATGTTACGGATCTCATTCACAGAAAAATGAAGCTAGCCTTTGTAAGGAGACTATTACCACTTACTTTCTATCCTACTACTTTCTATTTCTATCCTCCCCAGGATTTCAGAAATATAAAGGCATCCATGCAATGTGTGTAATGCTTGGTTGACAGAGACAGAGAGATAGACTTGAATATGATTCCTGACCTTAGGAGAGTGATTTAAAATCTCACAGCTTTAATTTTCCCATCTGCAATAGAAGAATATCTACTTGATCAGATTGTTATCATGAGAAATAAATGAAATTACATTCATCTGTTTCTTTATTCAAGAAATATTTTCAAGTTCCTAATAAGCTACAATACCTGGAAAGTTGGATTTAAAATGAATGAAAGAATGGGTGGATGGATGGATGGATGGATGGATGGATGGATGGATGGATGGATAAATGAGTGAATGAAATTAGTACAACAGAAGGTAAAGGTGACTACCACTAAACACCATAGAGATTTTTCTTAATTTGATATACTTTATATATCAGTATTATAAATGACTGGTCCTCTTCTCTCTTGATCTGAGCTATACAGAACAATTGAGATCTGTTAAATGATGGGAATTTACACTTGAGGTAAAGGAGGTGACATTTGGCAGATATATTAAATTTCTGTCTGCTTATTGTACATTTCATATGTGTTGACTTTCATGTCCCATTGTGTAAACATCTGTTTGTTTTTATCTTGGCTGCTGAGCCCCTTGCAGCTCTCCATTGTTTTTCATTCTGAATCCCTCTACTGCTCACACCCCAGCTGATTAAGCAGCAGGTTTTGAAGAGAAAAGGCAGGTGGGAGATATCCCCTAAAGTGGGACCAAGCATTCTCTGTGGGCTTCTGTGTCTGCTTGCATTTATTTCTCTATTGAATGATCGGTGTTGGACCTTAAGCTTTAATATTCTACATTTCAGATGTAGCCTATTCATCTATAAACTAAAAAAAAAAAAAAAAAAAAAAAGTCTCACTCATGCTCTGCCAAAAGAGTCTGACTGAAAACAGGATGGTCTTTGCAAGGCATTTCTGGTAACTTTTATGTTAAGCATTGTTCCTTCTAGGCCAGAATTAGCATAGCGTTCTAGGGGCTGTATCTAGTAAAAGATATTCCAGCACTTTGCGAGGCCAAGACAGGCGGATCACAAGGTCAAGAGATTGAGACCATCCTGGCCAACATGTTGAAACACCGTCTCTACTAGAAATACAAAAATTAGCTGGGCGTGGTGGTGTGCGCCTATAGTCCCAGCTACTCAGGAGGCTGAGGCAGGAGAATCGCTTGAACTTGGGAGGTGGAGGTTGCAGTGAGCCGAGATCGTGCCACTGCACTCCAGCCTGGCAACAGAGTGAGAGTCTGTTCAAAAAAAAAAAAAGGATATTCCTAATTTCCATCCACAGATCATATCCCAAGACTGCCACTTAAAAGGCTGCAGCAAGTGAACTCAGGAGCTTTATGTACAGTGACGGAAAGAAAATCCTGAGAGCGAGAAGTTATAGATTCTTAAACCATTCCAGTCTTTAACTGCTGGGAGATCTCAGTCATATTGTTTCACCTGTCTAAAATTCTTTTTCCTATCTATAAAAAAGGAAGGAACTGACCTAGTTGATATCAAAGGTCTTTTCCAGCAGAAAAATTCTGTAGTCAACAACACCTTTTACAACTAGGCAAGCAGACACAGGAGAAACTCCATCTCATTTCTCTACTTCTATATTTATCACTTCAGTCATCAACAAGATATTGCCCAATATAAGTGAGCTGAGTTAGCCATCTTTAATCGCATGGGACTTGTCTCAGAGAAGTTAGTAATGTCAAACTTCACTCGAGTGTTTGGTCACAACTGAAGAAAACCAAAGGCAATGGAAAGGTGCGGCAAATCCCAGGTGCCCCAATTTTAGTTTAACTTACATAACAGCAAGGAAAGGGTAAGAGGACATCCCTTTTCAAACTGTTTCTATATCGCAGCAAGATGCCAGCCTCTGGCTGCTTTCTGGCTTCCAGGAAAATAAAAGAAGTACCTAACACACCCCTCCCCACCTTGCCTCTTTCAAGGTGATGATTCTTGCACCCCCTTTGGAGTCTAACCCAGGATACAGGCCTTTTAAGTATAAAAATGGACTTCCTAATTCCATCTTCCCAGCAGTGCAGAAGATTCCTAAAAGGTTAGGAAGAATGAAGAAGCCTCTAAAATCTATGCGCTTGAGAGTACTTAGCATCACATTCTTCCTGACACAACAGGTAGGGTTTTATGTGATATGCAGCTAAAAAGAAAGATCTAGGGGTAACAAGGAGCAGTTCTGCCTGTTTACGAGAGAGATGCTTATCTCTTCAGTTTTTCTAACTATTAGAGGTGAAAGAAAGAAATATAAAAGGAGGGATGGTGGAAAGAGGCAGCCTCTCTAATCCACTAGTAAACAAAAAATTATCCTGGTACTTGTTAAAACAATGTCAAGACTATCACAATAGGGAAGAGAGATTGGGCTCAACTCTGAATGCAACAAGAATAAGTGGAGATTTATAGACACTTGGTGGAAAGCAGGGTCAATGTATGGAAAATTATTTAGAGGAAACACCAAGGATAGGGGGATTTTTGCTAAACTAACCTAACAGGATTCCTGCTGAAGGCAAGCCAGAGTGAACAGATATTATGGTCGGGGTGGTGGGGGATGAGAAATTTGATCGGATATTGAGGGTGATTGGATTTTGAGGGTTAGGGGATTCCCTCTAAACTGACTTAGTAGGATTCTTGCCAAAAGTGATCTATGCGAGCCCTGCAAGGGGAATGGATTGTGGAGGTGGCAGACCAAAGTCAACATCGATTCAAAGAGGGCTCAGAGGAGCTTGACTAAAGTTTGGTCAAGGATCTCTAGATCTTCCATGTCTTTGAGGGCCTTTTTTTTTTCTTTTAATCACTCTAACTTGTATCTGCAGAGCTGCCACAGTCCTATGATTTTTTATCTTATGAAACTCATTGGTCTTAATAGTCTTTGGTTTCTGTATCTTGACTTTTCTTGTTTCTTTTCTTTTTATTTTTTTAAAGGTTTAAATACAGTTCCCTGGAATTTTCTTCTCAAGGTCTACACAGGGTTTAATACATAATTCATTTAATACATGGTTCATTCAGCGTGGCATAGATGGATTTCGGCCCTTACTCTGCGCCAGGCATCATGGTAGGCACTTGGAACACATGCATGAAAAAGACATAAGTCCTCTTCTTATGGGAAATACCTCATGGGAAAATTCAGGTTTTGTCACAGAGCCCACATAAATGAGGCATTACTCTGTTTTCTCTTTCATTTCCATGTCAAAGAGAAATTCCTCATCAATTAAGGTGAGTGTAATTATTTTTATTTTCTTAAGATAATACTCAAAGCAAGCTTCAAAAGAACTTTATTGAAGAAAGGTATTTCCAGGGCATTTTTTTCTAACCTAAAATACCTGTGTACCCTTTAGCTGTCTGACAGTCCTTGCCCTGGGGAAGCCGAGGGCCATAGTACACTGGCTCCTGCTAGTCTGCTAAGCACCCAGCAAAAGTCTCTACGCTGAGGGGCATTTGGTAAATATTTGTAGCCTGTCAGAAGCCTGTAGGTCAGAAAGACCATGGCTTTGTCATGCAGCCAGGTGATCTGGAGATGTCAATAAAACCAACTGCATGAGATAGACAAGAAACACTGTTCTACAAATGTAGAGGAACATGAAGTCAGAGAGAAACACATTATCATTTACATTCGCTCCACTAGGTGTCATTACGTAGGCAGACTATACGACTGATAAAGACCGGTTTTTTTCTCTTAATTTAATCATCAGCATTAAAATTCTGTAATTTATTGATGCGCCTGTCCTCCCTATAGCCTTGTGCTATGGACTTTGAAGAGCATATTAAAATAATAATTGTCTGCCGGAATAAACATCACGTGTTTTCTAGACCATCAAGTTCTACCTAAAAATCCAACTGGGGGAAATCCACTTTTGAGAAGATAGAATACACATATTTGTTCCTATACTTCCAGAAAAACACAACTAAAACCCCTGAATATTCCATATAAAACAAGCCCAAAAAGACTCTGAAAGTTGGAGAGAAGAACAGACTAGGTAGGGACCTCAGGATGTAAGGAGCAGTTCCCTGGGTGTTCTTTTTGTCTTGCATATCCCAGAGTTGAAGAAGCCAGCAACCTGAAAATGCAGTGGACACAGACAAAGGAAGCCTCAAGAAAAGCCTGCTCTCTAAAGCCAAAAGACCAAAAAAGAGGCAGAATAGGAAGACTAAAATTTTTTAAACAATAACCACTCTAGACCAGCCAAATACCACAGGGGAAAAGAAACAAACAAAACTGGCTACAACCCCACTTATGCCAGCAAAGGTCAGCATGGAGCCCAGACTTCTGCATTCATGTGGCTGCAATGAGGCAGCACAGTATCCCTTGCCAAGGTGGTGTCAGAGGAGGCCAAGCATGGAGCTGAGATTTTCATATCCCCTGACCAGTAAGGAGCCACCTCTCACTCTGGGTTTCAGTGGAGTCCACATGGAGAGTCTGGCTTTCCACACCCACCTAAGAGTAACAAGGGGTCCCTCCTCCTCCCAGTGGGATTGGTGTCAAAGGGGTTTGCAGCAATTGGACATGCATGTGCAAAAAGAAAAAATTAAACATTGACCTAAGACTAACACCTGGTTAACACAAAAATTAACTTCAAATGAATCATAGACTTAAAAGTAAATGTAAAACTATAAAACTTTTTAGAAAAAAGTCTTCATGATCTAGGGTTAGGCAAAGTGTTCTTAGACATGACATCAAAAGCATGATCCATAAAAGGAAAAGTCAATAAATTGACTTCATCAAAATTAAAAACTTCTGCTTTGCAAAAGACTTGTGAAAAGGATGAAAAGACAAGGTACAGAGTGGGAGAAAGTACATATCAGGCAAAGGAGTGATAGCTAGAAAGTATAAAGGACTCTCAAGACTCATCAGCAAAAAAAATCTAATTTTAAAATGGACAAAAGAACCAACCATTTCACTGATGAGGTTATGTAGATGTTAAGTAAAAGATGTTTAACATCACTAGCCATTTGGGGAAATGCAAATTAAAGTCACAATGAGAGATCACCACACACTTACCAAAATGGCTAAAATAAAAAATATTCCAACACCAAATAATGACAAGGATGTAAAGAATCTGAATAATTCATACTTTGTTGGCAGGAATGTAAAATTGTATAGCCACTTTGGAAAATAATTTTGGCTTTTGCTTTAAAAATTAAACATACAGCTACTATATGCTCCAGCAGTTGTACTGTTGACATTTGTCCCAAAGAAATGAGAGAATTATGGTCACACAAAAACCCATACATAAGCCAGGCACAGTAGCTCAGACCTGTAATCCCAGCACTCTGGGAAGTCAAGGAGGATGGGTTACTTAAGCCCAGGAATTCGAGACCAGCCTGGGCAACCTGGTGAAACCCAGTCTCTACAAAAAATTAGCCAGGCGTGGTGGCAGGCACCTGTAGTCTCGGCTACTCAGGAGGTAGGAGGATCACCTGAGCCCAGGAGGTCGAGGCTGCAGTGAACAGTGATTGCTCCACTACACTCCAGCCTGGGTGACAGAGTGAGAATCTGTCTCAGAAAAACAAAAACAAAAACCCATATACAAGTGTATATAGCAACTTTTTTCATAATAGCTATAAACCAAAAACAACCCATCCGTTTCTCAATGATTGAATAAACTGTGGTACATCCATTCCACAAAACACTACATAGCAATAAGAAGAAAAACTGTATATATTTTTACTATAGCTGTCATTTATTGAGCTTTTACCATGTGTAAAATGCTTTATACGTAATTTCATTTAATTTTGCAACTCTTCAAGTACATGTTCCAGATAAAACCAATATCTAGCAATAGTAGTTCCCAAACCAAGATGTACTGAACGGGGATTGGAAGAAGCAGGATTCTTACATTGCTGCTGAAGAAAAGACAAGAACTAATGTAAGCTAGGTGAATGATGATACCAATGGAACAACAACCACCCACAAAAGATATCTGAGCATTTGTCACTCATTTGGAGCTCTTCCAACTGGTTCTTATACTCATATCTCAAGACAAAGACAAGCATGAAAGGAACACTTGCAAGACTGTGCAGACTCAGAAAAGCTTAGATGGAAAACTAGCAGAGATGTGATGCCTGGGCCAGTAGGCAGAGAATCAAAATTCTAGAATCAAAACATGTGGAATTTCAGAAAGCTGGGAGCCAAAATTTGTGTCTTTGGGATGGCTAAAGAGAGATGAAAGCTAAGGATGGAGGAGGAGCAAAGACTGTCTATAATAAAGCCGATTCCCAGTCCTAGACGGATATTGAACTGGACGGGCCATTAGGACAGGGAAGGCAGTATAACAACAATATAGGAATTCAGTTATTTTTCAGAATTAACCTCTAAGTTGAGACTTTGAGAAAAAGCCAAAAGTTATGTTATTTAAATTTAAGTAAATGATCATGGGATACAAAACAAACAGGAAGGATGCCTTGGTCTGGAATCCTAAAGAGTGACCTAGAACAGCTTATGTCACTCTTGACTGAGGACGTAAGTGCCAGACAAAAGGTCAAACATCTAGATAGGTTGGAGATGAGGACAGGCAAGCTGCAGATAGAGAGGCTTTTGGAAAGAAAGCTGTAAAGTCACTGACACCTATACTTCATTTCCTGCAAATTCCATGCCTAAGATGACTGAAAAATAGTGCTTTTTGCATTTAGAGGTATAATATTAACAGCAATCAGAGTGATAATGCTACCTCTTGTGCTTTTCCTCCTACATTCTTCCTTTGTGCTCTGATAACAGTAGGAATAAGTTCTATATAAATATCAGAGGCTGCATATCTGAAAAATCACAGAGTAAAAAGGTCAGGTTATAAGCAACTTCAGAATCAGGCTTTGGGAGGATCAGAACACGACTCCACCTCATCTTCCACTTTGCTAAATACTAAGGTAGGTTCCTGTGTTCAGGTTTTTGCAAATCTGGCCATCAGCAAAGTTTTGTTCTGAGCCTTGCAGGTAGATATACTAAAGCTTCTCTGTTAGCTAGATAATAGCGAGATAAAATGTACTAAGTCTACAATTGAATAAGCTTGCTACAATATTCTCTTGTAAAGTTTAGGGTAAACTAAAATCATTTGATTGGATATTGAGGGGTAGGTTTTGAGTGATAGGTGATCTTTTTCCTTAAAACATATATATATAGGCCGGGCGCGGTGGCTCACGCCTGTAATCCCAGCACTTTGGGAGGCCGAGGCGGGCGGATCACGAGGTCAGGAGATCGAGACCATCCTGGCTAACATGGTGAAACCCCGTCTCTACTAAAAATACAAAAAACTAGCCGGGCGTGGTGGCGGGCGCCTGTAGTCCCAGCTACTCGGAGGCTGAGGCAGGAGAATGGCCTGAACCTGGGAGGCGGAGCTTGCAGTGAGCCGAGATCGCGCCACTGCACTCCAGCCTGGGCGACACAGCGTGAGACTCTGTCTCAAAAAAAAAGAAAAAAAACATATATATATATATATATATATATGTAAAACAGCTTTCTTATCTTCCCTGTATGGTCAAACACCAGGATTTCATACACTGGGCTCAATCTCCCCATGATTTAAGTGTAGATTACTAGCCTTATTTTAACATTAAAGATCCTACTTTAGACAGATGAAGTCATCTGTGACATGAGACAGGGCTACGTTGCCCATTTGAAAACTGTCCAGTAAGTGTCATGTTGATCTTCATAATAAAAAGGCTTTGAGAAGCCCCAAAATTATGTCACGTTTTACTCAGCAATAGCTGGTGCATACAGTTCTCTGTTTCTTCAGCAAGATACTTCATACAAAAATCTGTGATTTTACTTTAATTACAAACTAAATAATTTCAATGAAGACTTTTTATTTTTGAGTTTGCCATAGACTCATAAACCATTTCTCAATTATTTGAGAACTACTTTTTGCAATTTGGCTGTTCCTAAGTGAATTTTCTTTCATGCAGGGTCAGATGGGTCTGACTGGGAAGTGAGTTTGAAGAAGAGATCAAAGTCAGAAGATGAATGTCTTAGTCTGTCCAGGGTACTATAACAAAACACCTTAGACTGAGTGATTTATAAACAACAGAAATGTATTTCCCACCGTTCTGGAGGCAGGGAAGTCCAAGACGAAAGTACCAGTGGATTCGATGTCTGGGACAGGCCCACTCTGCTTCATAGCTGCATCCTTACTTGTGGAATGGGGCAAACAAGCTACCTCTTTCTTTATTAATCCTACTCACCAAGGTGGAGCCCTCATGACCTAATCACCTCCCAGAAGCCTCAACTTTTACTGCCATCATATTGAGGATTAGGTTGCAACATATAAATTTTATGGGTGACACAAACATTCAGACCTTAGCAATGCTTCGGCAAAATCAGGAAGGAAAACTGAAGCCAATGTCAGAAACTAGACAGGAATTAGATCCAAGTGGGAACAGGCTGGAAACAAGCAACAAGACTTGAAGGAGACTGTAGCAAATAACACTGGGTCTGCTGTAGTTGTTTAATAGTACAAGGTTGAGATGGAGAACTAGCTGACTGGTGCAGTTTGTGAAAGAAAGGGAGTTTGTTTTAAATATTCAAATTATTCTAGTATAGTACTAACATTAAGTTATTAGGATTGTTGTTTACCTCCTGGATTTATCTATGTAGAACCTGACCAAGAATTAAAACAAAGCCCCAAAAGTTATGCTTCTCATTCTCTGAATTTAAGCTAGCAAAGATATAATTAGCTGCATCTAATTCAGTTTAATATGTAATACTTGGTTATGGGACCACATCTTTTCTCTGAGCTCCCTTAGCAAAGTATGTCTTAAAAATAAGAAACAGGACTTAACATTCAATGGGCACCTGCTGTGTGCCAAAAACTGTGTCTAACGCTTTATAGATAGTAATTTATTTAAAGCTTTCAGCAAACAAAATTATTAGTTTTACTTTACAGATAAATAAATTAAGGCTTTGATGGTGGAAATAACTTGCTCCTGGATATGCAGCCAGTAGGAAAGAGAAATGGGCCTCCAAAGTTAATGCTTTGTCTGCTCTTCCTTTTTGCCTCGCTTCTTTGGATTCCAGAGCTGTGAACTGCCTTCTCTTCAAAGTCTAGTCTGCAGGAAACTAGATGTTGCAATAACCATGAAAACAACTAATAATTAAGTTGGTCTCTTAGTAATACCTACACCCAGACAATATCTGATTCATTTAAGTCATTTGCTGTCCAAAGCAGTATTATTTTTCCCAGGACTTACATGCAAAAACAATAAAAGAGAACTGAGGGGAAATCAAATGTCATCTCAGCACCATGCTTAATAAATGCTGGTCTCAGATAGATGAAACGGCATAAATAAAAGTAGCATTAGTTAGTTTCTTTTCTGCGCTCCCAAAGTGACACATATTATAAATGGCAGAACTCCATCATTAAACGCATTTCTGGCATAATACTGAAGAAGAGAGCCACAGTGTGAAATTCCTCGGGCTGGTAACCTTGTCACCTTTTTGACATTGGCAAAAGCCTGTAGTCTGGATAGAAGCTCTAATTGCTTTCCATAAGGTTCCAGCACCTGTTTTCAGGGTCCAGTGGTCAGAGGAACAGACTGAATGCCAAAAGTCGTGTTTGCTGTTTACAGTCTTATACTAGTCTCATGACCTTGGCATTGTTGTGTCCCCTAGCCTCATCCCACTTCTTCAGCATTCTCCAAAAATAGGAATACCCAGTAATTTCCCACTATCAAGACCCCTCACAAAAATGTCCTTACGTATTTTGAGTTCCTGACACCCTAGAATGAGAGATGCTCCTGAGCAGCTGCCAGGATGAGACCCCCTCTTCCTCTGGGAACTGTAGGTACCAATGCAAGGGGAGGGGAATGAGCGTCTTAGCATCTTTTATCGGCCTCATAAGTGGCTTCTCCATGTAAGGCTGTGTTTTCTACAGCACATGTTCTCAAGTATGTCCTGTGCACTGCCTGTGACTTTAATAATTCTTAAAGCCTTTTTTTGGTTTTGTGTTACTGACTCCATAGCAATGGATCAATTTATATTAAAGGCCAAATATTAAAAATTCTAGGGAGGACTCTGGGGTATCTATTTTGGAATTTAATTGAAATCAGTGTTGTTCACAGATGAAAAACTGAACAGGTACATTTTGGGGGCTTATAACGATATTTCTCTATTGTGAAATGAAACTCAGCAGGGAGGAAGGTAAAACATTGATTTTTTTTTCAGGATGCCATGTGTCTGTGCACTAAAGAATGTTTCCCAATATCATCGGTATCTCATATTAGAGCAACTGTGAGTTTCCTGTCTTTTGAAAGTACCTAGGAGAGAGAGGTGATGCTTTTATTGTCTCTCCATACACCAAACTTGTGAGAAACTTTTCATCACTAATAGAGACAGACTCTGACTTAGAAATAGGTTATACCCTAAAAGAGCAATTTTGGCTGTTCATTGTAACCTGGAGTGTATCTTCCCATAGATATAGGATTCTACTTGATGATGACTGACAGGCTGTATGTACCAAAGAGCATTTTATCTAAGATATGCCTGAGGTAGAGCATGTAACCCACCATGTGCCAGCCATGTGCTGGACCCTAAAGACTCACAAATTCCTTCAAGGAGTTTGAAACATCATGAGGAAAACAAACTATTATAATAAGCAGAGTTCAATAAGGTGGGATAGGTATTGTGAAGACAGGCAAAAGTTTTCTACGAGTCCAAAAGAGGGACCAACAAAGCCTAGTTTTGAAAGGCAGGAGTGTGAAGTCAGAGGACATGTGAGTAAAAATCAGAGGCATCTTTTAAAAACTGCAACAACAGCACTATAGGAAGTGGTAAATTATGAGGTTGTAAAGGTAGGCAGAGATGAAACCAGTGAGGAGACAGGTTACTAGAGGAAGGAACGTTGATGTTTTGTTCTAGTGATAATGAAGAACCCCTGAGTGTCCCTAAAGGACTGGCGTGATCGGATTTGCATTTTAGAAAGATCACACTGAGAGTGAAGGGTAGATCTGGGAGAGGTGAGAGAGAGGACAAGGACACAGGTTAGGAAGACATTTTAATGTCTTACCAGCCTAACAAAATAAGTTGTAAAGTGTTTGGTTGCTATTTTTATAAATGCAGGAGTTGTATGGTAAATTTGGATTGTTTTTATTATTTTTTTCTTCAGTGTTGAGTAGAACTCTTCTATAATTTTATCTGGGACTGACATTTTCTTGTGGAAAGATTTGTATGCACTAGATCAATTTCGTAAGTTGCTATAAAACTGTAAATATTTCCTATTTCTTCGTGGATCCCTTTTTCTAAGTTATATTGTTTTAGAAATTTAAATTTTTCATTTACATTTTAAAAACCATTTGACAAAAGTGTTTTTAATTTTCCAATAAATAATTCCTAAAATATGTTTAATAGCGCCTTATTTTTTAATCTATAGCGACATCCAATTTTTGACTAACATCTATATAGACAGGTCCACTTAATTATTCCTACATTTATTTGTTGCTTCACTTTTTTCAACTACCCTCGACAGATGATTCATAACATCTTTCAGTTTGCTCCATTCACTAACATCTCCTTTTGAGAATGAGTTTTATGTTTCAGACAGTGAAATTCAAGCCACATTTTCAACTTTCTGCAGTAATGTGTCATTTATCTGGAATCGCTCATCAGTGAGCTATGCAAATCCAAGACAGTTTTTCAAAAGAATTTTGGAAGGAAGCATTTATTTTTTAAAAACAAGTTATAATATAATATCTTCTTTAAATATTAAGTACCATTTAAATAAGAGTTTCCCAAAGTGTATCTTAAGGCATAGTAATCCCGTGGGATATTATTTCATAAAATATATTGTATTGTCTAACCTATTAAAATCTGTTAAACCTATTCAGATCCTGTAAAATTGTTCCTTTTAGAGATACATTTTTATCAGAGGCTAACTTACCTTATCCTCTTTCCAAATAGCATCTCAATAAGGTAAAATTTATACAGAAATAAAAGCTAATGTATCCAAGTGAACATCTCTGAGAAGAAGATATAAAACATCTCCATCATCCTATGAGGGTTCTTTATGCCTTTTTCCAACAAATTCCATCTCTCAAGCCAACCACTTTGTTGACGCCTTTTTTTAAAACTTTTATTTTAAATTCAAGGGTACCTGTACGGTTTTTTTATATAGGTAAACTCATGTCACTGGGATTTGTTGTACAGATTACTTCATCACTCAGGTATAAAGTCTAGTACCAATTGGTGATTTTTCCTGATCCTCTCCCTACCCTAACTCTCTACCCTCAGGGAGACCCCAGTGTCTGTTGCTCCCCTCTACGTGTTCATGTGTTCTCATCATTTAGCTCCCACGTGTAAGTGAGAACATGCGGTATTTGGTTTTATGTTCCTATGTTAGTTTGCTAAGGATAATGGCTTCCAGCTCCATCCATGTTCCTGCAAAGGACATGATCTCGTTCCTTTTTATGGCTGCATGGTATTCCATGGTGTATTTGTACCATATTTTCTTTATCCAGTCTAACCATTGATAGGCATTTGGGTTGATTCCCTGTCTTTGGTATTGTCAATAGTGCTGCAATGAATATATGTGTGCATGTATCTTCATGATAGAACAATTTATAATCCTCTGGGTATGTACCAAGTAATGGGATTGCTGGTTGAAGGTAGTTCTTAGTTCTGTGAGGAATTGCCAAACTGCTTTACACAATAGTTGAAACTAATTTACACTCCTACCAACAGTTTATAGATGTTCCTTTTTCTCTGAAACCTCACCAGCATCAGTTATTTTCTGACTTTTTAATGATAGCCATTCTGATTGGTGTGAAATGGTATCTCATTGTGGTTTTGATTTGCATTTCTCTGATGATCAATGATGTTGAGCTCCTTTTCATATGCTTGTTGGCTGTATGTATATCTTCTTTTGAAAAGTGTCTCTTCATGTCCTTTGCCCACTTTTCAATGGGGATGTTTGTTTTTTTCTTGTAAATTTTTTAAAGTTCCTTATAGATGCTGGATATTAAACCTTTTGACTGATGCATAGTTTGCAAATATTTTTTTCCCATTCTGAAGGTTGCCTATTTACTCTCTTGATAGTTTCTTTTGCTGTACAGAAGCTCTTTAGTTTAATTAGATCCATTTGTCAACTTTTGCTTTGGCTGCAATTGCTTTTGGCATGTTTGTCATGAAATCTTTGCCCTGTTCCTATGTCTAGAATGGTATTGCATAGGTTGTCTTCCAGGGTTTTTATAGTTTTGCATTTTTTAACCTTCTTAAAGAGTAAGTAACAAAACTAAAAGTTTTGTTAATTTTTATATTGTTTCCTATTCTTGTCTTTTCCAATACTATGGGCTCTTATCTTTATTATCATTTTCTTCCTACTTTCAATGAGTTTATTAGAGAATAACAGTAATATATGATACTATATATTTATATGAGCGATTCTTTTGGTAGCTTCTAGAATGCGTGAGCTCATTTTTAATAAGTATTTCTTTATAATATCAACACATAATGTTATAGATTATCCACTAACATCTGCTTTAACTAAAATGCGTAAGATTTGATCTGTATGTTTTTATTATTGTTCATCTTGCTTTATTGTGATTTCTTTTGTTGCCATTGAGTTATCTAGTTTCTAAATGGACAGGGTTTTTTCTTATCTAGTTAAATTTTATTATTGATTGCTAATGTAATTGCATTTTTCCAAGAAATAGTTATCTGTAGATAACAATTCCGTTTATTGGTATTTGCTTTTTTTATTTCTGAATGTGGTCAATTTTTGTAAACAACCCATATGTGTTTAAGAGAATTTATATTCTTTGCTTGTAAAGTGTGATATTTTATATGTGCCCAGGAATTAAATTTTATCATTTATATGTGATAAGATGTTGAACTAAAGCCATGATAAGGGAGAAAGGAAGAGAATGTATTGGGGGCGGTATTTAGAAGATTTTATTTGGTGATTAGTTGGATGTTAAATATTTTTTTTTTTTCTTTTTTTTTTTTTTTGAGACGGAGTCTCGCTCTGTCGCCCAGGCTGGAGTGCGGTGGTGCGATCTCGGCTCACTGCAAGCTCCACCTCCCGGGTTCACGCCATTCTCCCGCCTCAGCCTCCGAGTAGCTGGGACTACAGGCGCCCGCCACCACGCCCGGCTAGTTTTTTGTATTTTTAGTAGAGACGGGGTTTCACCATGTTAGCCAGGATGGTCTCGATCTCCTGACCTCGTGATCCACCCGCCTCGGCCTCCCAAAGTGCTGGGATTACAGGCTTGAGCCACCGCGCCCGGCCGGATGTTAAATATTATGGCAATTAAAAATCCAGGATGGTTTAACAATATTCTGACTTAGGTTACTGAGTGGATTTAGATGCTATACATTGAGATAGGAAATACAGGGAGATACACTGGTTTTGTGGGAGATAAGCTGGTTTGAGGGAATAGAATGAAAAGTTGGGTTTTGTCATGTTGCTTTTGAAATGTTTGTGTGTTATCCAGGTTAATATGTGTAGGAGACAGTTGAAACTAGGTATCTGTAACCTAGACTTGAACACTATTTTGTGAAGCATCTACATCAAGGGAGTAATTGCAGCCCAAGTAAAGTAGGTAGAATGAGAAGAGAAGGCAGCCAAAGACACACTTTGAAACCTACAAAAATGTGTTATTATACATATTACCTCCTCACATGCCTTCCTATCTAGTATTTTACTGCTAAATTGTCAAAAGCCAGTGATTATATAAGTTGCTCTCGGCTGCCATAACTGACAGGTTAAGTACAGACTCTCAGACCCCAAATGATTCTAGAGGCAGAGCATCCAAAGGTCTGTCCAGAGCAGCTAATAGCAGAGAATGTATCCATAAGCATGCTCCTCCTGCTTTAGCTTCTCTTACTCAGCTGGCATAGCAGAGCCTGCTACTCACTACTAAGCAAAGGTGAATATAGGAAGGGCAGGGAGAAATGTGTTGGTGGAGGAAATGAAATTTGTTTTTGTCTTGCCAAAACTGAGAAGGAAGAAAGTAAGAATCTCAGCAAAGAATACTTCCAAATAAATGAGAAATTTGTTTGCGCTGCTTTAGATATTTTTAACTCCAGGATCTATAGCCATGAACCAAAATCAGCTGTTTTCATCCTGATGCAGAATCCACTGTGAATGCCAAAGGCCCAGTGTGGTACCTGAAAGCAAATAATGGTTTTTCTCCATTTAACCATTGTTCTTTCACTGTCGACATTTCCCTTGATGCTGAAGACAAGAGACAGGAAACAAAATAAATGGAGCAGCCAACTTCTTTCCTTTTGGTTGTATGCATGCTCATGTACCCTTCCATCCTTTCATGATGCAGAACATTAGCAAATATTGAGAGTTCTCAAATCCCTGATCTTTTAGCCTTATGGCCAGACTTTGTGGCAAAAGCTGGCTCTGGTATCAAATAGCATTTTTTTTAGACAGTCTCACTGTATTGCCCAGGCTGAAGTGCAGTGGTGCTATCTTGGCTCACTGCAACCTCTGCTTCCTGGGTTCAAGAGATTCTCCTGCCTCAGCCCCCCAAGTAGCTAGGGACTACAGGCATGGGCCAGCATACCCAGCTAATTTTTGTATTTTTAGTAGAGTTGGAGTTTCACCATGTTGACCAGGCTGCTCTTGAACTCCTGACCTCAAGTGATCCGCCCACATTGGGCTCCCAAACTGTTGGCATTACAGACGTGAGCCACCACACCCAGCTGAAATAGCAATTTAAACTTGAGTGAAGCTCTTAGTTTTGTCTTGCCCCAGTTTCTTCATCTATAGCATTTGGAACTAGAGAATAATATCTTTAAGTTCACAACCCACACTGAAATTCTCTGATGTACTGAATGTAGGAAGATAGGTAAAGAAACAAATATCCTAAGAGCAAATAGTTAAGTGTAATTCTACGTCCAAAATTATTTATCATGCTTACAGTACCACTGTGAGGACATGAAGGATTATAATACATAGAAGCTATTCATCTTCTTTTTTCCTTCACATCTTAAGAAAGCAGGTCATTCCTAATGGTCATCAGGAAGACCATCTTTCAATTTGGAAACTGGGTCTGTCCCTCTGAAATAAATTAGATGTGAATAAATATAGATTCCCATGCCATTTTTAGAGACTTCTGTTGTTGGCAGTAAGCACAATTTAAAGCAGAGCCAGATGCCATGTCCCCTTCTCAGGATATTTAAGAATGTAGATTGTTGCTGACTGTGCAAAGTTGATGTTTGGACTATGTATAGAGTTAGATACAAAATCATTCTAATCAACAGAATAAAACAGCATCACATCTAGATTTTATGGCAATTTGACACGTAAGATTTAGTGGATGTGCAGGATTGAGTTAATGGAAGAGTTAAGTCTACATCCCTTATTGAATACTCATTGTGTTCCAAGGACATGGTTTAAAAATAGGCATCAGGCAGTTATGTATACAAGGGTAATCACAGCTCTCATAATAATAGTTTTTTAAAGTACCTTTCTCTTATTCACCAAGGAAAGTAGACTTGGTGATTTATAGGAATTGTGAATGCTCTGCACTGCCTCTTCTTTCCAAACTAAAGCATCCTTTCTTTATGTAATTCCTTTTCTGGAGTGTTTCCTAGGAAGGCAGTGCCCTCTGAAACAAACAGGTGTTAAAGAAAATCTGATGCAAATAAGGACTCCTGCTGCCACAGAGACACATGCTTTGTACCTATATAAATGCATTTCTCAGAAAGCTCTCACTGTTGAAAAAAACTGTTTGAAAGGAAGCCGAGCTAGCTAAAAATGTTATTCTTTGTACCCTGAATACATCTGCTTCTGTTTCAGATTGGCTGCCTTAGTTATGTGTGTGTGTTTAACATATTAAAATGAGGCTTCTTTATCCTTTTCCATGATTTCAGCACAATTCTCTCCTTTGAGTTCTGGATACTGAACTGATTTGACTATATTTATACTGTGTTGCCATCTGAGACACCCATGGCTGTACACATTGATGCATGGCTTCAAATGGCCATTGCGTGACAGCCCCTTGGCCACTGCAACCCAGACTTAAGTGTGCTTGCTCATAGCACCCAAAGGGAATTTACCACACGCTAGTCCCTTTCGTCCTTTTCTCTAACTTCCCTTGTGGCTATGTAGTGGGTGGTCACCACTGGAGATGCCTCACAACCTTCAAACAAGGAAGCACTATGCTGCCCATCCCCTGTCTTTGAGCTTTCTGCTAAGTGAAGTCTGCTTGATTCAGGCACAGCCAGGGAGGCTGCACCATTGGCTGGGTACTAGGTAAGTCTCAATCTAATTGTATCTTGTTAAGACCAATGGAATGTCTTTTGGGTGCCTGTATATATGCATCTTCATGCAAATGAGACAATCATATATTGGTACTAAAGTGGACTAAAGCAACCTCAGTAGGTTGTTCAGATTTCAGCTGAATTCTCAAATCTACTTTCTTGACTCTTCTGGAGATTCAACTCTTTCTAGAAAATCCTTAGGCTGCCCAAAACAGAAAGAAAAATCTGTAGGTGACCCCAGAACAGTATTTCCCAAAGTGCACCTTATGGCTTGTCCTGATGAACACTCTAGAAAACAGTTCTGTAGTCAAATAAATTTGGAGAACACACTGTCTTTATCTTTTGGAAATTTTCAGCTCACATTAACATATGAAAGGTTTTAGGAACTCCTACAGTTAAAAAATAATCCGTTAATTTTTAAAAAATCCATTGTTTCCCAAATTTATCTTGATGTAGAAACTACTTTGCATAGCATTTACCATCATCCAAAATTTGGGGAAACACTAAACCCTAAACACCCTGAGAATGAGCCAAGAGTTCCCCATTGTCCCAGGTTTCTGAATATAAATCCTTAAGCAGATGGTCTTTCTTGAGCTCATCCTAACCCCTAGGACTTCCTCAGGAGGGGTATTATGGACTAGCATTTTGGATCTGGAGTGAGATTTGAATTCAGCGTGGAAAGCTGAGCTGGCCAGAGCTCACGATCTGTTCCCACATGAAGCGGTATTTTGCCTGCCAACATGGCTTCCTGACATTGTTCCTCTCATATACCAAATTTGCCCTCCCAATTTAATTAACATAGAAAATTGGAGGTGGGAAAGCCAGTGAATTTTTGCCAGAGGCACTTCTGAATCTATTCTAACAGGAAGTGAGTCAGTGCTCATCTTTTTATTTTAAAGAAAGTCCAGACACTCTTAAAACACGTTCTATTTTTAACAAAACACTATTAAACTGTCACATACCCTTCTTTCTGTTTTCTTCTCCACCGCTGCTGATGGTGACCAAGATATTTGTATGGAGAAAAAAGCTGTCTCCTTTATATTCAACTGACATCTCTACTTCCCTGATATTATTATTTTGCATTTCTATAGACTTTTATCTTTCTGAAAGGCTTTACAATTATTCATTAGTTATTCCCCCCAGCTTCTTTATTAGGTAGAACACTATGATTTACCACTTTTACCATTTCATAGCCCTCCATTCAGTTCCTCTCCTCTTCTCTTCATGGAGAGAAGAGGGAGGTAAATAACTAAATGAGGGCCCACTGTATGGCAAGCTTTTTTAAAAAAAAAGTCATGTAATCACCATAATCCTCCAACAGTAATAAGATTTCTGGATGGAATTTAGTGAGTTTCATGCTGCTCTGCTTTTCTCCTTCCAAGTCTGCTATAGAAAAAATTATATACAACAACAACCCTGGCCAAATGAGGGGACAAATGATCAGTTTTATTAACAGCTGGGTGAGCATCTAAGCAACACCTCCCCCTCCCCCTGCCACACACATACCATAGCTAACCCCATGCATTTCAGAGATTCTCTGGTAAGAGTCACCAATGAGAAGCTTAATCTTGGAATCATAAGCAAGGCTTCTTATTCCTTCCCTATCCCCTAGCCTTCATACCTAAATGTCTAGGACTGTATTTACCCATCACTGACAGAAGCAAGGAGTGGGAATAGATCCAACCCCAAAGGGCAGGCTTTGCTCAGAATGTGTTTCCAAGGAGGACAAGAGGTTCTCCATGCAAGAGCATACTGGAACTTAGAAACCCATGTTCAGGCCATAGAAATCCTGCACTTACAAATCATGACCGTAAGAAACGGAGGCCCTCTTCCCTCACATTTGAAAGTCCTTCCACTGAGGATAATGATGTGTGGGCCACATGGAAAAACAGTAAAAGCTGAGACCAATTTAGAAAAATGAGGAGAACAGTAGAAATTGTCCTCACTTCCTCAATACCTAAACCAATGGTATTGATTATCTATGTCATTTTGCAAACGAGAAAACCAAGGCACAGGTTTGATTAAATGAATGGTACAAGTTCATAAAAGCCGGCGAGAGACAGATCTCATTCTACACTGTTTTTGACAGTGCAGGATGGCCCCAGTATCTTGGATCCAGAATCACCTGGGTTGCAGCTACTGATTTCATCTTTCTCTACTCTGATGATAATTTTTGTCTCAGATACCACTATATATATCCACAAGGAGTATATTACACCTCACTCAACTACCTGGGAGTTAGCCACCTTATAATTAGGCCAACTTGGAACTGAGTAGCAATCAATTTCAGTTGAATACATATGTGGCCAACTATTTTACAGCTAAAGACCATTATTTTTAGCTACTAGTGTAGTTTTTTCACAGAAACCCTGTTTGGACCTTAAATTATTTTTTTGTTTTTTTGTTTTTTATTTACAAACAATTCTAAGAACTGAATTTATTTCCTTGCTGTCTTATTTATAAATCTTAGTGAGGGGTGGAGAATTTTACAAAAATTAGCAAGGAGAAAGAATAACAGTTAATAGCTTGACTTGGGAGAAAACATAAATGACAACATAAAAACATAAGCAAAAAACACAGATGCAAAAACATAAAGCTCACCCAAGTATACAAACATTTAGTGAAAGGGCAAATAGCCCAACAAATCTTTCAGTTAATTTTAATGGTATCAATGTTGTACAACAATATGTTCATAATAATAACCTTGGCTCTTCAGGGAAAAATAATTAATAGCAGTGTTTTCTTTTTGAAATGGCAAGAATATATGTGTGACACATTTAAGAAAGATTTTCATCCCTAGAAGTTAGAATGTAAAAAGTTTTACTACTTAAAGAAGTAACCCCTCAACGATTATAAAAACAAACAAAATATTTCTCTCCGGAACAAATCATTCCCAAGGAGCCCTGGATAAATATGGTCTTACAGATATGCTTTGTATTCTGCCAGGAATAAATACAATGAAAGGAAATCACAAGTTTGTCACATATTCTTCTTATGTATTAAATACGCACATCCCTCCCCGTCATACTACTCCCCTTCCATTCCATAGATCCATTCAAAGAAATATTCCCCCTCTTGATGCACTTCCAGCAAAGGGGTCTTATACTGAAGAATTATTTGTTTTTACCTGAAATTCAAATTTAGCTGGGCTGTGTGTATTTTTGTTTACTAAATCTGGAAACCACACTCAGGAAGTTCTAATAATCAGCCAGTTTGTGAAACCAACAGAGTTTCTGCCTTCCCTGTGGAGACCCTTGCTCCCAATACCCAAAACTTGCTAGGAGTCATCTGACCCCATCTGTTTGGTCCTTTAATGAGTGTTTGGTCTCTTGACTGTCAGTAGAAGAGCTTTGACCAACAATACCAAAATGATCAATCCCTAAAGTCTTCAGTGATTTTCCTATCCAGCCTCTAAACCCTCACAATTCACAGTGAAGGGATCGAACTGCTCTGATAAGAAGAGCCGTGACTTGTGAAATAGAACAAAGGGCCATGGAAGAACAATCTGATAGTTAAAGGACAAAAGCCTGCATTTATACCTGATGATTCTGGTAATTGTCAATGGGAAGGAAGCATACCAAGGATTTTTTCATAGGCCGTGAATAAGCACATCTTTTTTTTTTTCTGTTTGTCTGACTTTGGCTAGGTGTATTAACCCTAAATTTTTCTTCCTTTTTATTCTCTATTCTATTCATCCGCATTTGGTTCTCTTGAGAATAATGAAAGGAAATCAAAGCGCCTTTGTGAGTTTTGACAGCCAAGTGCAAATAGATTGATTAAAAACATGGTGTTTCTTTTTTAAATTTAAATAAAGGAGAGATTTGTGGGTAATATGCATAATATGTGTTCACTGGTAACAAGCTGGCAGTGGGAAGAGGGAGGAAATATGGAGGCACCATCAGCATTGTTCTGCTTTTAAGCACAAGATTGATTTTAAATTTTTCCTGTGTGTCAGTTTCATTACAGGCAAATTAATTATTCTTTCAGTGGCTTGAGATTTTTTTTCCTGAACATCTCATAGAAAAAAATATGTTATCAATCGTTTCCATTTTTCATGAACAATGCATTAAATCTGAATGCTGAATTACTGGTCTTAACTCAGAAGATGGTATTTCTGAATAAGATGGTCTGCCAAAGAAGCCGTTTTCTTCTTACTTTATTATGTTTTCTTCATCCCCAAATTCTAGCATAAAGGTAGAGAGCTCAGAATGAGTTCATTCTCTCATCTCATTCACATAGTATTTTAATAGAAGAGTATTCCTTTATCCAGAGAGTACTGAGGGTCTTGGGCCAGTTCATGCATTGTGAACACATACTTTATTTCCCTTTGCCCTTCAGGTGTTGCATGTAAATAGGGACAAAAATGGAAATAGAAGGAAATATTAGAATATAGGCACTGGCAAAAGGCAAGGAATTGTTAGTGGTGAATAAAATGTTAAAGCTCTTGTTTGACAAGTCGGAGATCTGGGCAAGGTACCCTGGATGAAAATAGGTGCATCATAGACTTTTGTCCAACCAGGCTAGAAGACAGATGGTCTAAATTCTTGCAGTGCAGTTGATGCAATAGTTATGCATATTTCTCTAATTCAAATAATACTGCAGAATAGGATTGTCTAAATTAAGAGTAAGAAAGTGAAAAGGGAAAAAGCAGACATGAAAAAGGAGAAAAGGAGGTTTTTTTTTTTTTTTTTTTTTTGAGACGGAGTCTCGCTCTGTCGCCCAGGCTGGAGTGCAGTGGCCGGATCTCAGCTCACTGCAAGCTCCACCTCCCGGGTTCACGCCATTCTCCTGCCTCAGCCTCCCAAGTAGCTGGGACTACAGGCGCCCGCCACCTCGCCCAGCTAGTTTTTTGTACTTTTTAGTAGAGACGGGGTTTCACCGTGTTAACCAGGATGGTCTCGATCTCCTGACCTCGTGATCCGCCCGTCTCGGCCTCCCAAAGTGCTGGGATTACAGGCTTGAGCCACCGCGCCCGGCCGAGAAAAGGAGGTTTGACTTGCGACATAGAAGGGTCAGAAGCTGAAAGGGGATTTGAAGTGATGACAATCTGTCTGCCAGGAGACAGTCTTGCAATTGGGTCACATGGCTGTGGAGTATGCATGTTGATTCCAGCATGCTCATCTATCTCGATTTTGTGGTACCTGAAAGTTCTGTAATTTGTAAGTCCTCTAGAAAAGAAGAACACAAGTTGGGTGTAAAAGTCAATTTCTATTTAGAGTAAAAATAGAAGTTAAACATAAAATCAAGAGAATATCACCATCATTTTATGAATTAATTGCCTGCTATACATCTAATACTTTTATTCCTAAATTTTTGTTTGAACATATTTTGATTGCTTCTTCATAAGACTACACTTTTCTAATATTTTTATAAAGCAAATAAAGAACTCAATTTTTCTCTACTATGATTGATCAAAAATTGTATGTTGATATTGATAGTTTTAAAAGTTCCTTTGATTTTCACAATTCTTCCTGCCAATATTATGCAAATGTTTAGGACTGTCATCAATTTGGGGAAAAAGAAACCTCTACAAAGACTGTTTTGTATATGAGCTACAGGAACTAAGTGCATTTCAAGTTTTCTTGTGTGCTGATCACTCTTAAATAATATTTGAGTCGACAATATTCATTAACCAGTTTGTTGTCAGTGTTCTCATTCTAGTAGCAAACCAAAAGTTATTTATTCTTGTTGATTTTTTTATTATACTTTAAGTTCTTGGATACATGTACAGAACGTGTAGGTTTGTTGAGCAGGTACACATGTACCTAATATCTACATTAGGTATTTCTCCTAACGCTCTCCCTCCCCTAGCACCCCATCCCCTGACAGGCCCCGGTGTGTGATATTCCCCTCCCTGTGTCCATGTGTTCTCATTGTTCAACTCCCACTTATGAGTGAGAACATGCAGTGTTTGATTTTCCGTTCCTGTGTTAGTTTGCTGAGAAGATTTTTATGTTTTGTATAAAGTTGATAAGAAATTTAAGTATTTCCTGATTGAGTGACACAGTGAGACTTCACATACAGCTTCACATACTCCCATACCCAGTATTTGTAGTTCTGTGACAGATGTCTGCCCTAAAAAGAGATTCTGATAAATGCCATTTCACACAGTTTAAAGTAAAATAATATATATAATATAATTGATGTATATTATATGCATACTCATATATACTACTTCATCAAGTATATTCCTGAAGGTAAACTTTTTCCATTTTGATGATAGCTGTATCCTCTGTTTATAATTTTTCAAATATTTTATTGAAGCATATACGTACTGAAAAGTGTCCATGTTTTAATTGTATGGCTCAATGAACATTAACAAATGTATAGCATGACACTGATATCCAGATCAAGAAATAGAACACTACTAGCACTCCCGAAACCCCCCTTATGCTTTCTTCCTGTCTCTACCTGCTATAAGAGTAACCCCTTTGCCTGCTTTTGTACTTGACATAAGTGGAATCATACCTATAATACTTCTTTTTGTGTCTGGCTTCTCTCACTCAACTTTGTGTTTGTGATATACACATAGTTTGGACAGTTTATCTTACTCTGTAAGGTTTTCCAGTGTGTGAATACACCACAATGTTTAGAGTCTATTCTACTATTTATAAACATTGGGTGGTTTCTATTTGGGGACTATTACAAATAGTGCTGCTGAGAATGTCTTGTACATGTCATTTAATGAACATATGAACCTGTTTCTGTTGGTTATGTTTTTAGAAGTGGGATCACTGGATTCTAAAATATGTAGCTATTCTGCTTTAGTAGATTCTACCAAATACTTTTCCCAAGGGTTTGAACCATTTTACTTAAAATTTACAGGTCTGATGCTTGGAAGAATTTTTCATTGACTAGCTTCTGACTTTATACATTTTGTCCTCTACTATTCTTATAATTCTTGTGCTGGGTAATCTAAGACATGTTCATATCATATTACAACCTTTGTTCCTGCAATGCTAAGTGATATAGTACAGTGAAAAGTAAGTACATTCCAGCAGTGGGGTGCTAATAATAACTTACCTATTCAAAGAACCAACTGTGAACATCATAATCATATCACTTTCAACTTAACTATATGCAGCACCAACTGAACTTCCCTTTAGCAGGATTCCGAAGATAACTGAAGCAACTAAAATGCCACCTACTACCAGGAGAAGTGTGATGGAAGAGAAGAGGGATGGTGGGAGGCAACAACTCTAATCCTGTGATTAAAATATCATATTTTTGCAAAATTTGCAAAACATCTGACCAAATTGAACAAATAATTAAGTGGTTTGGAATAGGGCCTTGGCAAAAGACTGGCCCTGAAGCTGCAGCTTTGTTAGACTATTCATTATCTGTTGCTTGAACCCTGCCATATAACAAACAACTATAAAAACTCATTGGCATTCAACAATAAGCATGTTGCTCATGTGTCAGCACTGGTGGTGGGCCAGGTGACTCTGCTAATCTCACTTGAGATCTCTCATATGTTACGAGGTCAAATGATGCAGGAAGACTTTGACTGGGACGATGTGGCTCAGTTCTTCGCATGTCCTTTATCTTTTATCAGGCCAGCCCAGGCTTGTTTCTTCTCATGACAGTAGCAGGGAGCATGAAAAGAACAAGCTCCAGTGTGCATGCCCATTTTAAGCTTCTGTTTATATCACATTTACTAGCATCTTGATGGGTACAGCAAATCACAAGGCTGGGCCTACAGTCAGAAGTGGGAGGGGCCTACAAACTTCCATTGCAATGAATATGTATAGACGGATGGAGAAAGACTGGGGCTGTTCCTGAGGTCATGTCACAACAATTAGGTATCCAGTGTATGCCTCTGGTTCCCCGCCTTCCCTCCACATATAACTGAAAGTATTGTTAGGAGTAAGCTACAATTGAGTGAGCAAAGTTTACAGAGGGCAAACGTGTAGTGTAATTTGTGTCATAATGGAAACACTCCTTACCAACCTTATTCCTAGTTAAGCCTCCCAAAAACTTTTTCCCGTCAAGGCACACATGGAAAATGTCAATATCGTTACAGGATACTGAAATGGGATGCTCATGATGAAAGGCAAATTGGATAGATCCTTTAAGGGATGTGGATCCCAATATCTCTGTATACCTGGAACGAACTCAGACTGAGACTGCTCAGGCTTTCACCACAATAGCTACCCTTTGGCTGCATGAAACTCTTTTCACATAGAAGCACCTCTGGGATGATGCAACATAAGCCTCATCAGTCATTTACATTTGAGTACATGAAGGATTACTGGCTACATCTTTTACGGAGGTTTCATTTTCATTTGTTTTGTTTCCTGGGAAAAAGGGAAACAGAAACAGGCAAAGACTTAAAGCAGTAAAGAGTAGGAGAATATGCGTTTTGCAAATGTAGAGAAGAAAGAATGATAGGAAGTGAGAGGACTTAGAAGGCAAATATCTCCCATAATTCAGATTCAACTTTAACTGGCTGTGAGAACATCTTATTCTTAACGGGAAAAGTGAGGAATATCATCATTCCAAACTAGTAATGTGGTCTTTAAGAGAGGCTTAACCTGAACTACTAGTTCCATGTTGATTAATAGACAGTTTAGAGATAGTAAAGGAATAAATTGTGCTTATTTATTGGATTATCATGTAGAGTTACATGACTATTATGTGACATATAGTTACATGACTATATGACTATCTGTTAGGTCACTGGTAATTTTAGCTGGTCGATGCTCCGATATTCTCTCTACAAGTTCAGAAACTTGTTTGCAAAATGTCCCAAAGAGAGCATATTAACATTGTCTGTATTGAGCCAGCATATAAAGCCGTGGATGCTTTTGAGATTTAGGAATTCATGTAAAATCTTATTTTAACCAACTTGAAAAGAAATCACAATTGCTGTACTGAACTCAAATCTCATTAAAATGGAAGTTTACTGCTATAGAGAATGAAGGGATATACTGTTTATTGAGTTTTTTATTTGTTTACATAAAACAAGTGTTAGGTATGCACTGTGTCTGCAAACAATAACAAATGGGAGAGCTGCAAAAGAGTATGTTTTGCTAGTTCTGAGGGAGTAACTAAAATTATCTCTCCCACTGTTACTATATTTAAATGTAATATAAAATGCTCTTAATATGATTTGTATGTTTTTCACATTGATTTAGTAGTGATGGAAGCACAGACAGGATTCTTTTTGCAGTGCTCAATTTTTAGGACTATGTCTTAGCCTTGTAGAAATGCCTAAACACAATTACTAATGCCATATTGTTTATAGAGAATTCAGGTAGAGTAAAGAAGTAAACTTTTCCTATAGGATTACTATATAGAGTTACAGACTATTAATATCTAAGGTCACTGCTAGTTCTTACTCTCAAAGGCCATTCCACTTATACTCCAATGCCACCTTCTCCATTTATGTTATACTTAACTGCGGGCCAAAGCAGGACTGAAAACCAGTCCTTCTAAGATTTAATCCAGTGCTGTGTTCATGTTAGAAATATCAGTTTTGCCTGGACTTGGATCTACCACCAGACTCTACAGCATGACTCCCTCTCAAGTTCTTAGATGTTACCTAAATATAACCCCAATTTGAGCATCAGAATCCAAGTTTCATTCTTTAGTAACCGCTGCACACACACAGGCAAACACACCCATTCTTATCAGTTCATAGGTCTCTGAAAATTCACCAACACAACAGCCAGCATAAGTGCATTTAGATTACAGATATTCAACCTCAAGTTTTATACTTAATTTCAAAAGAGTAGTATTTGCATTTGGTAGAATGACAGCTAACTTCATTCATATCCAATTTTTCAACACAAGGAACCTTGCCCACCTTCAGGCTCACCTTTCCATTCCAGTCCTGTACTGGGTGAAAAGGACCCCAACTCCCTACCCAACTGGAACACATGTGCGGTGAGTGCTTTAGAGAGAGGGAGAACATTCACAGGAATCTCAACAAATGGTATAAATAAGGCATGGTTCCACTTTGCTGGCTTTCTTTCCCTTCCTGTCTATTCTCTCTGTGTGCTAGAAGAAAGAGCCTATCCCTGAGGGAGACTAATATCTTTAGGGTTGGTATGGGGTGGCTGTCTCTTATTCCTCAGTATTTCCTTCTTCTAGCCACAGACAGAATAGACTAGGATTCCATTCTAAATAATCTCACCAACCAAATTTGCCACATAGTTAACTTTCCTCTTTTCTACACTTATTATACTTCCAAACAGTCTGAGATCAGGATGGTAGATGGGAAGGAATTAAGAAGAAAAAATAGAAATTTGTTCAATTTAGGTATTCCTTGGGAGATTTTTTTAAAACAACAAAGAGAAGGGTTATGAGCTTCAAGAGGCCAAGTAATAAGTCTGGAAGTCTGGTTCTCAGAAAAAACAGTAGACCAAACTTTGGAGTGGATTCAGATCAGTTTGAGTATATCCCTCACTTCTTTTTTAAAATGTAATTGGAAGATGTTGATTTAAGACTGAAAATGGAGACACTTGGAACTCTGAACAGCATGGAGGATGATTTATACCAGAAGACTGAGTATGATGTGAGGTCAAATGCTGTGTAAAGTAGTGGAGAGGTGTTAAAGAGGTAATTAACAACAATATTCCAAGTAAATCTAGGTTTGGGAACAAATGGGACTAGAAGCAAAAGAAAAGGCCTGGGGAGGTTATAGAAAGATAAACAGCAATGTATTAAGAGATGGATGTTTTTCTACAGTTATGTTAATGACAAAATAATTAATTGACACTTAAAAAGCATTTACTTCTTTTAGTCTTGTGGTGGTATTTCATGGTTTACGAGAAGAAAATGGAAAACGATTTTTATGCTTCTTTCTAAATCAAAATAATTGTATATGTAAATAGTTATACACACATCCCCACGCACCTAAATGTATTTTGAGTGAGAATATAAAAAGACAACTGTTTGCCTTACTCATCAATGCCTGATATAAATTCAATCAGTGACAAGATGAATATCACTGTACTTTGCTAAAATGTGTCCACTATTTAGCCATTGAGACATGGGGATCTGACTGCCTTTACTGCCTATCAAATAGGTTAATTTTAGATTTAATGGTAAAAATATATTAAAATACTTATTACTTCAGAAATATCAATGAATACTTCATTCTGCAGTCTTTAAGTGTGATTATGCTCTCATTGTAGCCAGGTAAAACAGATTCTGTGACTTACCAAATCTCCCCAAGGTCACCTGCTCTAAATTTCTACCTATTTTCTATCCACTGCTCCTTGTCACTAAAAATATTGTGGATATATATAGATACCCAATGCCTACTAAACTGATAATTCATTAAATGACAGGCTGGCCTCAGCTTCTGCCTGTGGCTCTGAAAAACACATTTCAGAAAATGTTTAATCCACATCTTATTTCTGTCCCCCAACAAATTGACTACAATTCGGAGAAATGGGTTAAATGTAGTTAAAATATGCATCTTCCTGCATGAATTCATTCAATATAGTTGTTCTGCTTAATGCAAAACCAAAAGAGCAACATTTGAGTCAAATAAATTATTAAATGGCAGACACTTGTTAAAGTATTTCATTCATTTCATCAAAACAAGGTAGTAGTCTTAATATGCAGAACTTTGTTATTGCTAGTTATTAAAATAAAATATTTCTTTACTTTGATTTCATATTATAAGACAAAAGTTACAAGCTGTTCTTATATATGCATAAATAGACAGACATAATAAAATTATAAAATGATATATTTAATGGGAAAGAGAAAAGTTGCTCTTACATAGTCACCCCTCTAATCATAATCAGTCTCACCATAGAATATTTATTTAATATTAGAAAGTATTGAGTCACTTGAAAAAACTGAATTTGCTAAAACTTAAAAATTGTTTAAGCTTTCCTGTTTAGATAAGCTATTCCTTTGTCCCATGTTTTAAGGTCAAGGGGGTTCCAAGAAAACCTGTTTTTCTAATATCAAGAATGTGTAAAATGCCTTGTATGTTAATTGTTGCTGATACTGGCATGGCATTTCATATTAGGCCTCCATCATGGGAGAATAGTTTTTAAAAAATAATTAAAGCTGGGCATATTTATCCAAGATAACATTATTGCTGAACTCTGTTTACATAAGCAACAATGAAACACTCAACCATTTGAACAAAGAAAGAAGTAGACTTAGCATCTGAAGGTGCTTTCCAATTTCCAAAATACAGAAAAAAGATAACACATTGTTAACCTAAAATGATATCCCATCCTCAGAAACAACTGCTCCATTTCGTCTTGGGCCACAAGTGAAGTGGGTTTGTGGAAATGCAGCTTTAGCCTATTGAACTGGCTCTATTTTCCCACTTTGTTCCTGACAAAGACTTAATAGAGGATAAGGACTAGATTAGCTAGAGGCACTAAATATCAGAAGTGAAAGCACCAATAACCTTTTGTTTAGGGAAAATCTAGGAATAAAATACTTACCAGTATTTCAAATCTGAAAGAAAAACATGGAGAATTTAGAGTTGAGTTTTGGAATTTTGGAACTTCATTTGCTTGGATGTAGATTCTTTCAACTAAGTAACCACCTTTGGTTGTTCTGATTTTAAATAGTCCGTGTTGTCATTTACATCATTGCCACTTAAAGTGTGACCCATGGACTGGGTCATGGCCAGTTGGTAAACTATTAACAGTCCACAATGAGATAAATATAGAAATTAAGAATACATGTTTGGATAAGCATACATACCTGGTGTGCTGGTTAATTTTATGTGTCAGTTGGACTGGGCTTAGGGGTACCCTGATAGCTGTTAAAAAATTTTTTTTCTGAGTCTGTCTGCAAGGGTATTTCTATAAGACATTAGCATTTGCAACAGCAGTAAGGAAGATGCCCCCTCACTGATGTGAATTAGTATGAAAAGGCAGAGGCAGGGCAAGTTCTTTCTCTTTGGTTGAGTTTAGACAGCTGTTCCCTTGCCCTCAGACGTTAGAGCTCCTGGTTCTCTGAACCACATAGAGAATCTGTGCTCTCAAAGAATAAGTCTTTGCCAAATAATTAAAGAAACCAATTAACCATTAAAAGTCATATCTGAATAGACAAACCTCTGTTGCAGATGAAAATTCCAATGTTGTCTTTTATTCAGTGCTTTAAGAGGTCAAGTACTCATTTTGTAGTTTTGGAGATGACAGGGCAATGGTTTTTTTATTCAGGCTCTCCAGCCTCAAGAGAGCTCTCCGTGGTACTGTTTCAGATCCTGGTAGCATCAGCCTGCATGATTATTGACTCTAACTTAAACCTTGCTGTTTCTTTTTTTTTTTTTGGAGACAGAGTCTCGCTCTGTAGCCCAGGCTGGAGTGCAGTGGCCGGATCTCAGCTCACTGCAAGCTCCGCCTCCCGGGTTCACGCCATTCTCCGGCCTCAGCCTCCCGAGTAGCTGGGACTACAGGCGCCCGCCACCTCGCCCGGCTAGTTTTTTGTATTTCTTAGTAGAGACGGGGTTTCACCGTGTTAGCCAGGATGGTCTCGATCTCCTGACCTCCTGATCCGCCCGTCTCGGCCTCCCAAAGTGCTGGGATTACAGGCTTGAGCCACCGCGCCCGGCCTAACCTTGCTGTTTCTAGGTTGTTTCCGGTATTCTGATTGATAAGAAGTATCTATCTCGCTTTATGCAGCAGATAGTTTCCTCCCCCCCCCCGCCACTCTCTCTCTCTCTCTCTCACACACACACACACACACACACACACACACACAAGTTGTTTACCTTTCAAACTGACCTCTGCTGGTACAGCATGAATCCAATCTGGATTCTGACTAGCTGCCCAAGACTTTAGCTGATATTACACTTACCTCTTTCAGTCTGTCCTCATATTTTGTTGGTCAATTAACCTAGCTTCCCCACTAGTCTTCTGGTTTTTCTTCAGAACTAAGAACCATGAAATTGTAATACAGAAGGGAACTGAGATTATCTCTCCTGGGCACGTAAACAATCTCATAATCATTATGAACCCTGGATCTCTGTTACTCCAACTGTCCTTTTTGCAGTTTCCACACTTACAACTCTTAAAATTCTTGAACACAAAATAGGTTCTGTTGTGTATAAATCTCTCTCCCAGGCCGGGCGCGGTGGCTCAAGCCTGTAATCCCAGCACTTTGGGAGGCCGAGACGGGCGGATCACGAGGTCAGGAGATCGAGACCACCCTGGCGAACATGGTGAAACCCCGTCTCTACTAAAAAATACAAAAAACTAGCCGGGCGAGGTGGCGGGCGCCTGTGGTCCCAGCTACTCGGGAGGCTGAGGCAGGAGAATGGCGTAAGCCCGGGAGGCGGAGCTTGCAGTGAGCCGAGATCGCCACTGCACTCCAGCCTGGGCGACAGAGCGAGACTCCGTCTCAAAAAAAAAAAAAAAAAAAAATCTCTCTCCCAAAGAAGAATGAAACACTGAAGGACAGGAACAGACAAATGCAAATTCTGCTTTTTCCCACCCGGAACACCAGCCACATGGCACTGCACATTGCAGGTGTTAAATTTAAGTACTTGTTGAATGAGTTTGCATCATTCCTGCAGTTCTCTTTCTCATTTGCGTTTTTCCCTTCCTTTTCGCTTTTGTAAGTTCCCTAAATGTTTTTACTTGGATTATAAAGATACCAAGTTCAATTTTATATATTTAATATACTTTCTTCTTTGAGAGCCTTTTTTAGTATTTTGTACAGACTACCTATTAAATGACATTTCTTTTCAAAATCAATTTGCCTGACCATTGAAGAGTGCTTCCTTACACTCCACATCTAAAGGAATAGCTCTTTTATTTACATTTGCTGTACGCAGAATATACTTGTGTTTCTTATATTCATTCATGTTTTCTTTTTTTATGTTATTGATTTCCAGGTCCATCTTCTTAGCAAATATGTGTGTGTGTTAGATTGTTTTATCCTCCACTAAAGTGTGTATTTTTCAAAGCTCAATCTTATTTTAGATGATTTCTGCTCATATTTGTAAATGTGTTAGCATTCCTTGCATTGTTTTCTGTTCCCCGATATTTGCCATATCTTATATCCAGTACCATCCGCAACCCTCCATAGTCATCTTCTATACAGTGATGAACCTTATAATAGACTCACTAGAGAGATCACCAGAACCACATCTCTAATAAGCCATGATCAACCTTTACTAATTGCCAATCCAATAGCATTAATTTCAGATTGAATTTGAATTGAATTATAATATTTAATGCCTGTTTTACATTTATTGAAATTCAACTATGAGTTGCCCTCCATTGACTTTTATTACTTCCTTAGAATTCTGTCCACCATAAAGCTATCAGAAATGATGTCCACCATTTGTTCTTCTTGAGATAATATTGCTTACCTGTCATCTTGATGTTTAAGATTGTTCTCTAAGAACATCTGTTCCTTTCAAAAACTGCTTAATTCAGCCTCCAAAATCATTCTTTTTATGTATTATGAAGATTAGTTCCATTCACCCGTTATTACTACATCTTTTATATATACATAGAATTCTCTCTTTTCTTCATACCTTTGCAAAAATCAAATTCAATCACTGTGACACCCTACTATCAAGTCAATTGTGGGCATCATATTCCCAGAATCATTGATTTGTTAATGTTCAAATTTTCCAATTACTACATTCTCTGCTTTTAGAAGCTGTTTTTGCAGAATCTTAATTATATCCTAATCATACACAGTAATTGTTTCCTTATTAAAGCAAGATTTAAGAAATTAGTTGAGTTTCTCAGTTTGACTTACCATTAATGTCTCTCATTTTTTCCATTCCATTCACTCTCTTATTTTGTCTTTCACTGTGTCCCCTCTTAAGATAAAAATACTTCTTTTTACCTTTAGCCATCTGTGCCGAATCCTGATTCATTCTTCTTTTTTAAGGTTCCATTCTTTCCTATGTTATAATACCTATCATTTGTGTATAAATACAGCTACAATAAGGCATAAAAAGAGAACAGTCAGGATTACTCCCCCTCACTAGATTTAGATCTGGGATTCCTACAGAGGTGGATTCAGTGGTTGCTTGAGGACCCAATCAGTTACAACTTGAACCTGATTTCCATGCGTCTATCATCTACACACACTGCCTATATTATATACACTGTAGTCTCAATAATATGCCCATCCCTTCCAGTGCATTCAGTCTGATTATTGAGTGTTTTCCATCCCTGGTTTCCTCAAAATATATCACATTAGGACTACAGTTTCAACCTCCCCGAGGACCGTCACTAGCCAAGTGCAAGTTGGCACTAAGGCATCTACATTGTGCAGTGAGAAGGCTCCTCTGCATTCCTTATAATTGATCCTCACCGTTCCCAATCATTTTTTCTTCTATTTACCTTTCTATTTATCTTCTCACCTCCTTACCTTTACACTTCCTATCCCTTTTAGTCACTTCCCTGTTCTCTAACAGATTGTGTTAGAGACCTCAACTGATCTTCCCGCCTCGGTTTCTAACAGATTGTGTTACACTTCCTATCCCTTTTAGTGACTTCCCTGTTCTATAACCCAAATGTGTTCTAATAGATGGCAATGTACAAAATCCTCTATTTAATCAGCGTGTTCCCCAGCCCTACCCAGTTGCCTCCTTGTTACCAGTAGCAATTGATGAAATTAAGTTTTAAGAACTGAGAAAAATATAAATAATGCTTTGGAATTTAGTGAAACAGGAATTGACCTCTAGTTCTCTTTCTCCTTCAATCTACCTGCTTTATTCTCACTGCACAAATTCTTCCATATAGTTATCTATATGGAAGATAGTAACTACAGTATCTATAGTATCTATAGTAACTATAGTTAACTATCTTCCAGATAGTTATCTATCACATAACCTGAGCATAATGATACAAGTCGGGGAAAACTGCTAGGGTTTTGGTTTGTTTTTTATCAGCATGAGGTAAACTCAACCGGATGGAGGAATTGGAGCCAGCTTGTTACAACCATAAAAACAGGGATAGGAGTCCAAAAATAAGAATGGGGTGAGGGAGAGAGACGAAGGAGAGAAGATGCCAGAAAATTCCTTTGGTATCAAAGCATTATCCAGTAAAGTAGTCCCTTCTTTATGTCAGTGTGACATATGAAAATTCATATTTCAGGCCGGGCGCGGTGGCTCAAGCTTGTAATCCCAGCACTTTGGGAGGCCGAGACGGGCGGATCATGAGGTCGGGAGATCGAGACCATCCTGGCTAACACGGTGAAACCCTGTCTCTACTAAAAAATACAAAAAACTAGCCGGGCGAGGTGGTGGGCTCCTGTAGTCCCAGCTACTCCGGAGGCTGAGGCAGGAGAACGGCGTAAACCCGGGAGGCGGAGCTTGCAGTGAGCTGAGATCCGGCCACAGCACTCCAGCCTGGGCGACAGAGCCAGACTCCGTCTCAAAAAAAAAAAAAAAAAAAAAGAAAATTCATATTTCAAAACAGATGAGTTTAGTGATTAATAATTCGGTTTATGGAAAAATTAACAATAGTACTTAAATAGTATACTCTCTTATACCATTTCAATTTTGAGTCTATAGGAATTCTATTATGCAAATTTTTAGGAAAATGGCTCTTCTAAACTATCAAAAATGTGTGGATTCAGAGAAATTGGAAATTGTGAGTCAAGAAAACCATTTATTATTCAGCAATTATTGAATCAGAATGTATCTGGGAAAATTCAGAAGGAAATCTCAAGCCCTTGAAGGAAGGGACAATCTTATTGAAAAGATTGTCTTATTTACAAAAGTCTTAAAAAATCCTTGAGCAAAAATTTTATTAAAATATTTAGCCCTAGTCTAGTACCTGGTACAAGGTGGGTAGTTTCTTTAGGTCAGATTTCTTAGTTATAGAGCCTGAGACAGTGTGTTAGGTGTATGTGAGTTACTGAGGAGTGTTCCTCAGAAAAACCTATAAGCAGGAGAGAAGTGGGATAGGAAAGGGGAAAGACTCAAAAAAGAATATTGCCTTAGGAAAACTCTCACCTTGTCCTGATACATGGTGATGCTCTATACTGTAAATAGCACTGCAGAGTTGCCTCACCTTGAGAGAAGGGGCTTCACTTTTTAAACCTTGAATCAGTCTATCATTAATCACTTGGGAGCAGGGAAATTGTAATCAGCCAGGAATTTCTGGACATATTGGCTATCACCCACCAGCAATTCTCCAGAGAGGGCCCCAGGTGGATGTTACTAATCACAGTTCTAAGAACAGCTGAGAGACAGGTGCACATTCAGGAAAGGGAATCTGGACTGGGTATTTAAGGCATCTACTGCAATAATCAATAAATATTTATTAGATGAGTGAAGGGATGGGTATGACCCAATCTGACCCTAAAACAAATTCTCATTTTATGGGAAGGGTGATATTTTCCAATTTGTCTTCGTGGCAATGAATCTTATTCAACATACTGCACATATCCCATCTGGCTTAATCAGTGTCATTTTAGAACCCACATTTAAGTAGCAAGTGAATATAAACAACTACCAAGTCCAAGAACATAACAAGTCAAAAAGCAGTAAAAGGATGCTTGCTCTTAATATAGCTCTTGTTGACAGGGAAGGCAACACTATTTATAAGCAACTGTATGGATGAGATTATTAACAAAGTTGGTTGAAGAAATACTAACCTAGCACACCGAAGCAAGGCTGACAACAGTGCAGAATGACTCTATAATACTCACAAAAGAATTGGAAATACAGAGTAGACAAGTAACATCCAATATGGATTGCTTTTTCTAAATGGGTCGAAGCTAGGCCTCAAATGTTAGAAGGCACAGGAGTGACAATTTGATTTACTGATGCTCAGGAAGTTTTCAAGAATGCCCAGACTGGCAAAGAGAAATGGTTATGTGCATAACACTTTTTGTGAACACAGTCAAATGCCACCCTTAGCAGCAGCAGCATTTATGAATGCAAGTGACAAACTGTAAAAATACTACCTTTTGAAGTATGATATTAATAACTTGGGTGTAAGGATGACAGAATCTTACTGGAAATGGAACATAATGGCATTATGTACATTATTTTATTTATTTATTAATTTTTTTTTGAGATGGAGTTTTGTTCTGTCACCCAGGCTGGGAGTGCAGTGGTGCAATCGGTTCACTGTAACCTCTGCCTCTTGGGTTCAATGGATTCTCATGCCTCAGCCTCCCGAGTAGCTGGGATTACAGGCTCCCACCACCACATCTGGCTTATTTTTCTGTATTTTTAGTAGAGACAGGGTTTCACCATGTTGGTTGGCTGGGCTGATCTTGAACTCCTGACCTCAACTGATCTTCCCGCCTCGGTCTCCCAAAGTGCTGGGATTACTGGTTGAGCCACCACACCCAGCCTATGTACATTATTTTAATAGAACAGATTTTAAATGTTTAGGCCTCAAAGTAACCATGATCTTTTAATCTGATTTTCAAACTTATTAAAAATATTATCTATTTAGTCAGTGATTACATTAATTTTACTCATAATCCTGACCTTATGTTTTCCCGGTGATTTAGAAGTTTTGGTAAACAAACAGAATTTTCAGTGTAGTCCTTTATTAAAATAGAGACTCTGGGATATTGAAGTTGTTTTCAAGAGCATCTCAAGAGGAAAATTTGGTTGTCAAATATTTATATTTGTTGATGTCCTTTGATTGTAAGCAACAGAAACTAACTCACCTGACAAAAGGCAAAACAAAATTTATTAAGAATTTGAAGTAAATTATAGATTTAAAGGAAAAATGGAACAATATATTCTTTATAAGGCAAAATAAGGCAACTCTTAAAAAGGAGTTATTTGGGGAGTTTCTGTACAACATGATGCCATTAATGAAACTCATTATCTGAGATACTGCATTCAAGTTTCACATTTCCAGGAGAGAGTTTTATTAGTCTAGCCTAAGTCGTTTCTCCCCCTTGGATCAGTCTGTCCAGAGAATAGTGACACACAAATGGTCACCAGAGAAGTCACTGATTTCCACTCTGCTATCCCAGTATGTGTTGGCTTAGGCATTAGTTTCTCCTTGGAATATCTGTTGAATTCAGTGTATTCAAATCTGTAAGAGCTTTTTATTTTTATTTTCGTGTTTCTTTGCTGATTCTTAACTCTTACACCTAATTAGAATTTTTTCGATGCTACATTGAATGAATTTAGATTCAGAAACACCAAGCTTATGTTTTATGTTAACATTTTAGACTCACATTAAGGGTTTTGATCTGTGACATAGGGATTACCATAAAATTTTTTGATAATGAACCTGAAAAGAAGGGCTATATTTGTAGTACCCAGTGCTTATATCCCACGGCTCTGAGTTTTACCCAGGCCTCCTTTGTGAAAAGTTAGCCTCTTTCTTAATAAGATGCCATTATTTCTTATCTACACATTGGCTTAGCCAAGTAGCCAATTTTAAATTGTTCAGAGGTAACTACTAGTCTTAAAATTGTCACTCAACTGTGAGCCCCTGAAGGGCAAGAACCCTGCCCTCCATTGGTACAACCCATGCTTAGTGGAGCATGTTATAGGCACTAATGATATGTTTTCTTAATGGATGAGTGAATGACTACATCTCTTTCTACATTCTAATGTCAGCTTTTTATTTATTATTTACAGTGTAAACCAATGCATACAACATCTATATAAACTTATAAAACCCATATTAGTCACCTTTTCCACCTGATATAACTAATAAATGTTTCAGTAACTGGGGTAGAATTTGAAATTCTTTACTAGTATAAAGTTTAAACTTTATCTTTGGGTTTTATTTGTGTATTTATGATATTCCAAGTCTCCAATGGCTTGGGTAATTTGAAATTGACAATTTCCATTAATTTTGTCAAATGTACACATTTGTAGATCTGTGTCATGGGTAACCGAAAAGGGTAGATAAGTATATCTTCGCAATAAATCTGAACCCATTTACCTGCTTGGCTGGACTTGTACTTCTTGGATCATAAAATTTGTCCTCTGTAAGCCCAAGGAATGGTAATAATGATATAAACTTGACTGAACTTGCAGCCCCAAAGGCGTGAGAGTGATTATGTAGGGCCTGTTATAAATTTGCTGTCATGTAACTTTAATAAACATTTTGAGACATGTGTCCTGCAGCTTTGGAGTAATGTATTCAACTTACAGACAGTGCAAATACCAAGGCTTCAGAAGCATCAGTCTCCACTCCTCAAGTTGACCCCATAATTCACCAAAACTAATCAGATCCATCATATCCTTTATAGATGCCACACACATGGCATTCCCAAGTAATTCTAACTCCTGGTATTGGTGACATGGGCCACCATCGTTGTTGTTATTGTTATTACAATGATATTAGAATAGCATGTTCTCAACCGAATGTGGTGACTCACGCCTGTAATCCCAGCACTTCGGGAGGCTGAGGCAGGTGGATCTCTTGAGGCCAGGAGTTCTAGAGCAACCTGACCAACATGGTGAAATCCCATCTCTACTAAAAATACAAAAATTAGCCTGGCATGGTGGTGCGTGCCTGTAGTTCCAGCGACTCTGGAGGCTGAGACAGGAGAATCGCTTGAACCCAGGAAGCGGAGGTTGCAGTGAGCTGAGATCGTACCACTGCACTCCAGCCTAGGCAACAGAGCAACAGTCTGTCTCAGAAAACAAAAAAAAAAAAGGAAGAATAGCATGTTCTCAAAGTATCAAGTAAATCTTTTACTGGTTAATAATGTCTGAGGCAGATACGTTTTCTTGCCTCTTCCTTGTTTGTCACTCTTTATAACCAGAACAACAATACATCATTGTGTTTCTTAAATGTAATGTATCCCATAACCAGTGGTAGTAGGCTTGGTACAAAGTGCCCTCCATCACCTTTCCCTTGGTCTCCATCTTTCTAGATGGCCTCATGCTAAGACATTACTGTTCTTGGAGGACATTCATCAAGTCTCACTTTTCTGTGATATTCCCCCTTCTGAGTTCTGATTATCTACATTTATGACTGTGGATGTCGAGAATCCTCATCTTAGCAATCAGCGTTGGTACTCCCACACTTTACATATACTGCAGAACAATCATGTCTCCGGGTATGGCCCAGGGAGATGGAGCTCTTTGGCCTGATGGCACACCTTCTTTCCCGTGAAGTTTAAAATCCTTACTATAGTAGAAGGTCAAAACAGCTCGGTTACTGCACTTATTGCTACTGTCATCATTTGCTTGCTTAGTTATCTCTTCAGTAGCCTGTGATCTACCTAAGGATGGGAACCACATTTAAAAAACTTTTGTAGCCCCCCTCCCCAAAATATCATAGCACCAGATACATAGTTTCTGCTGCTCCAACAGACCAAATTATTCCCTTGCTGAAGGGCACAGAAAGCCCACATGATTGGAAGCTTTGGCCAGGATATCACATTTGTGGCAGCAAAGTGAAAACAAAACAAAGCTTCAAAATATTTGGGAGAAAGGAGAGAGATGTGTTAAAAGTCCAGAAACTTTCCTCTGCTGCTAGTAGGGAAGGGAGGCCTTTTTTGAAACAAAATACTACACTCTCAGCCCGTGATCTTGATGAGATCAGCACATAATGCTGATAAGATCTGAGCTACATTGTCGTTCTGTTTTTATTTTTTGTAGGCATTGCGCTCATGTGTAAATGTTTGAAAAAGAAAAAAACTACTCATTTTGAAATGTTATGTCTGTGAATAAAATATGTACATGTATTTGAGACTCGGTTTGACACTACAACAGTATATTTAAGATAAACTATTTATCTTCCACAAACACATTTCACTGTTTTAACACATCCATTTGTTTCTGGAATGAAGGCAGAGGCATGAGGGTGGGAGGGAGGAAGGAGGCAGGAAGGAGAAAAAAAAAAAAAACAGGGAGCTTTGTGTTGTGATATTTCAGCTTTTCTCTTGATGGCAAAATTCTAACTGGAATAAGGTTTTGTTATCCCGGATGTCAGTTCACAAATCATGAATTAAGCAGCTCAAGCCAAGTGGCACCTAGCAGTAAAACTGGCATTTCTCAAAATATTGGCAGATCGAGCGAGCAACTGTTGATTTTAAATGTTTAATGAGCAATATGTTACTTATTCCGGTAATATTGTTGTGTTTGCCTAACCTTTCTCAGACTGCCTCCTTCTGCTTTATTGCTGGAAAGCTTCCAAAATAGAAGGGGCGAGTTAGGGAGGGGAGAGTATGTGGACAGTTCTTATGAAGAAAAACTATAAGAAGAAAGAATTCATTAAAATTGCTCTCCTGATGATGAAGAACTATCCATGTCTTCTCAGAATCATAACTCAGGGACTTAGATGGCATTTTCGAGACCTAACATATTTTTTCCTCACGCATTTATGATCACAATGGAGAAAAGAAGAATATAGGAAGAAAAAAATAGAATGAAAGAGGGGCAGATAAACCTGCTGAGGGGTGGTTGTAACAAGAATTCTGGAATAACTAGAAAGTGCTGGATGAGGAGATCTTGAGTGAAATCGTGATGACAGAAACCTGGGTAAAGTCACTGCACATGCTTGTGATGGCAAAGTTGTTCCGGAGAATGAACCTGTGGCAGAATTTTAACAGAAATCAAATCAGTGGAGCAAAAGGGTAAGATAGAAATCAATAGTAACCTCGTACTACTCAGCGGCAGACAGTGCCTGGCTTCTTGGTCCCGTTTTACAGTTAAGCACTACCAGTACACACTCATTTCTTAGCAGGACTGGTTGGTGAGTCTGAATGCATTACTGGTCAGAGTGTGTAAAATATCTGATGGAAATTAAACCTCTGTCAAGGTAAAGTTAATGATCCCTGTGCAAACTAAGAATATCATTTGTAGCCTTAAAAAAAAAAAGCTTTCTTTTTCCTTCTTTTAAATCAGAACAGTTTCTTTTAGCAAAAGTGAATGAGGAACTTCAGGCATTACTGGGTAAGTTTGAAATTCTCTACAGGACTAATGCAGATAATTCGTGCAAAAGATCTAAATCAGTAAGGATGTTAAAATGAAGACAACCCTATGACTGATTAGCATAAAAAATTAGCTACAGAGACAAATCTCCTGAACAGAGTTCTCATTATAGTTGGGAACAGAAAGACATTTCTCAGGCTCTAAGAATTAAAAGAAAAAAATCAATTACCTGTTTGTGGAAGTTAGGGGACAATTTTGCCTTTGTAAAAATACACCAGAAGCCTGCTGTTAATGGTACTTAAGGCATTATGATATTGTTTATAAATTTCAGTAGAAAAATACTGTTGTATAGAACTCATTCACGATCACATTTTTAAAAGTAATTTCAAAATATATATCTATTTCCACTCTTCCACGCTGGTGTTCATGTAGATGGAAACTATGATTTTTTTTAACATAATCATAAGGCCTATTTTTGGTACTGGGCTCAAGAACCCTGGAAATAATGCTAATGAGGAAAGAACAATGAGGACAATTTCCCTAATCTAGTGAGCTTTGCCTTGTCCTTTGACCACAGTCTTTAACCCTGAATGTGACCCCTCACATGAATATTCAGTCACAATAGCAATAGCTTGTCAAAGAAAAATTATTTGAGATTCATCATTAAGGAGTCATCATTTATTGAGTATCTACTATGTGACAGGCCTAGCACATAGTGATATTTGGGATAATATTGTAATTATTCTGTACTCTTTAGTAATAGGTTTCTATTTATAGAGAGACGGCTACAGTGCAGCAATTTTGATAACCCATCACATTCGTTAAAATAAAATGCAGCGGCCACTTATCAAACCCCTACTTTAATATTGCACTCAATTAAATATTTCAGTACAGCAATGAGTGAGAGCAGGAGGAAAATCTTATTCAGGAAGTGAAGTTAGAGAATACAATTGGGACAAATACATTCAAATGTTAGGTTAAGGTTACTGGCCTCGCTTCTTCTGATGGGAAGGAAAAAGGTAACATCTCTTCTGAGAAAAATATTTGGCTAAGGATCTCTAGAATAATTTGTGATCGGGACTGAAAGTAGTGGACGGTTTGTGTTATCTTTTACTCACTGTCCAATTCCTAATCTATCTTTTGTATTTGTTATAAAAAGAAATAAAGGAAACAATGTTCTCTCATGTGGTTGAGAATTACCTGAGATAATATTGATGTGTGTAGAAAGCCTTAGGTAAATAACACCTATTTTTATTAAATGTGTCTGTTTAATTTGAAGAAACCTCTCATTCTTTTTTTTTTAAGTACCTACTATGTGCTGAAAACTCCTCATTTGATAACAAAATACTTCTCCTTTGGATCTCCACTTCAGTGGCTTTTTCTTAGGTGATCTTTCTTAACCTCTGTAACCAATTGAAACCTCTCTTTGATCCACTCTTTCATTCGAGATATCTTGCCTGCTTCACACCGAACAGAGTTATAACTTAAGCTCAATCAAATAATCATACATACATACATTAAGATGGTAGCTTCATGAAATTGAAGACAGGCTGATTTATTCACCCCCGTATCTTCACTCAGCATCTAGTGCAGGATCTGGCCTGTAATAGGCACTCAATAATATATTTAATTGTATGTATAAATGAATGTACAAGTCAATGAAGCAACGGGGGAATATATAGATAAATGGGCCTGGAGCACAGACTTTACAAATCTTATGGTATAGCTAGGGAGACAAAATGTATACAAATGATGATAGTACAGCCTGATTTGGGCTACAATCACTGCATGAACAAAATTCTTTGAGAGAACAGAGAGACAAAACAAAAACATAGGGGTTGAGAATAGGGATAGTTCCAAGCAGGGCTTAGGAAGAAGAAGCAGGAAAAGGAAGGGTGCTGAGACAGACTTCCTAAGGGAGAGGGCATTGGAGCTGGTTCCCAAAGACTGAGTAGAGGGAACCCAGAAAGAGAAAGGAATGTCTTTTTGGAGGAAGAGAGACAGCATGTGCTGTTTACGTTGATAAATCTATGTGCTGAAATCTAAAAGCTCCAACTCTGTTACATCAAACAAAACTGATATTTTGCAATATTCAGAGGCAATATTCAGAGGCAATATTCAAGGCTTCCTTAGATGTAAATATACAATTAAAAACTATGAAAATCCTCCAAGCGAGAAAGATAAACGTAGAAAAGGACAGAAGCTCAGAGTGTAATATATTTCTTATTACGTGGAGGCTCTGGCATCCTGCGAATGGGTAGTGGTCAGTGCCTTCAGAAATGCACCATCATAGACTGATTCCTAAGTGGAAGGGCAAATCCTGGGGTGACCTTTAGAGGGAACAAATGGGAAGCAAGCTAGAGGCTCTCCAGCAGGCTAGGACAAGACAGCTATTAAATATAACTGTGTGCATTTACTTACAGATCTAATACTTGGTAATTTGCATTTATTATCTCTTTTGAACTTCTTAGCAATCTTATAGGTCATCAAAACTGGTATTATAACCTCTATTTTACAGAAAACTAAATTTCAGAGATTTTCTATAACTTGCTCAAAGTTAGTGGCAAGCTATGAACTCAGGTTCCCCAAATTGAGTTCTAATGCTCTATTATACTATATAGGATTAATTATTTTGTAAAACAAAATGAAACAGTAAAATAAAATAGAATGACCAGAAAAAATAATTACTAAATAGCTCATATTTTAGAATATTGTCCTCTCTTTTTTTCCCTTATTTTCTAGACTTGCTCTATCTTATGCCATAGATCTCCTTTTAGCCTAGTCCTTTTTCTGAAACAGAATTTCTGCCATAGTCTATAAAAGCATAGACTTTTTTTTCCCCAGAACCTTACTCTGTCATCCAGAGTGGAGTGCAGTGGTGTGATCTTAGTTTACTGTAACTTCCACCTCCCAGGTTCAAATGATGCCCCTGCCTTAGCCTCCCAAGTTAGCCTCCTGAGTATCTGGGATTACAGGTACATGCTACCATGCCCAGCTAATTTTTGTATTTTGGGTAGAGACAGGGTTTCGTCATGTTGGCCAGGCTGGTCTTGAACTCCTGACCTCAGGTGATCCTCCTGCTTCGGCCTCCCAAAGTGCTAGGATTGCAGGCGTGAGCCACTGCGCCCAGCCTGAATTTAAATCTTGATTCCAGTACTTTGTAGCTTTATAGTTGTAAAAATCTAATTCGGTTCTCTGTCTCAATCACATTAATGAATGGGAATGTTTACATATATGTACGCATGTGTATGTATGTATCATACATATGTTTCATTTATATCATCATGTTATACTTCCTTAATTAAAGTAGTATTAGTATGTGTCATGTTGCTTAGCACATGCCTAGTTCATAATAAATTCTCAGTAAATATGTATTTGGTGAATGAGTATTAGTTCTCTTCTCCTTCCCCACTACCTGTGTAATCTTAGATCAGATACTTAACAGCTATGAGCCTCAGCTACCTCATCTGTTCAGGGTTTAAAATATTTGTACTTCAGAGTTTTCAGAATGGTTAAATAATATAATTCACGTGAGAATTCTTAGCACATAGTTTTCACCGAATAAATACGTATGTTCCTTCCTCTTCATTTCTGTATTTTTATTCTGCATACCATTTAAACACTTCTTTCCATTCTACCATTCTCAGGAGGCTCAATTTGTTTCTCTTTCCCACCTCCTATCGGCCTCCTGCTGTCGACCTTCATACCCCTCCTCTTTTCTAGACTTCTACCTGCTATTTTCTCCTGCACTCTCTTCTGTAGTTTTCATTCCTTGATCGCCTTCTGCCTTTCTTCTTGCCTTTGCTAACTCTTTGAGCTCTATAGTAAGGTGCAGGTGACGCCGCAGGGTGGCACATGGGGCAGCCGAATCTACCCGGAGGACTCTCTAAGTAGTTATAACAACTAAAGGATCAGTGATCTAGATATCTTTGATTTAGGAGAATGGAGGCAAGAAAATATATTTAACAGTAGAAATGCTCTTGATTCATCACCTTTCCCATTAGCATACGCACACATGCCCACCCAAGAATTATGCATTTTATCACTTCTTCACCCATTCTTGTGGGTCCTTTTATCTTTGTATTTATATTTAATACTAATTCACTTATTTTCAGAGCATCAAAAATAATTGGGCCTGTAGATCAACAGAAATCTAAGAAGAGAGAAAAAGGAGATAAAAAGGGAAATGCTGAGATGTAAATGACAACTAGACATGAACATTTTAATTCTCTGAGAATCAGCACCCTCTTAACTATACCAGCTGAGTTGTACACTTGTTCTAAGCTGTTTGCAACTCTTTCTTCTTTCCCACAAGACTCTCTGCTACAGACTGTAGGAATATTTCTGAGTCCAGTTGGTGATCAGTTTATATCCTGAGGCAAAAGGATTGATGGTGTGTGCCATACTTTTTCTAGCTTGTATAACTCAGATGGTATTCCTGCTTTGCTCATTCGCACAGAGGTTTAATTCTTCCTAGAGTCTTACAAAGCTTCAAAAGTAACCGAGGAAAGTCTAGCAATAGGGAACCCTCAGGTTAGAAAAAACATATCAAGGAGTAGGAAGTTGAAGCCATCTATCTCTCTGTCTCCCTCTCTCTCTGTCTCTCTGTCTCTCTCTTTCTTTCTCACACACACACGTACACTCACACACACGAGATACAAGTTGGTTTTCTTTAGATAGCTTTGTTCTTTGTACACTGAAACAATTTAAAGAGGGGTATCGTATCTTTGTATCCTTCATTTCAGCACTGCACTGCTAATATTTTTTTTCCTTTGACTGTGCCTTTCCTGAGGCCTCCAAGGGCCTTTGAAACCTTCCATGGTAAGGTTGATTTCCCAGAAATACACCTGTCTAAGGATGATTGTCTTCTGATTCCCTGTAGCCATTTTTTTTTTTTTTCTGTCTCTGCTGAATAAACTTAGTCTTGAGTCTTGACCCTGGGCAGAGAGGACAATTTAAACGAAGGGAGAAAAATGAGTATCTCGGTGTTTCGGGGTTTAAACCGTATGACCATTCTAGGCTGCCAATCCCTATGAGAATGCAATGCCATTTTCTCTATGGTCTATCAATTTTAAGAACTCCCAGGCAGCATAAAATGAGAAAGAGGTTTACTGTGAATTTGGAATAATACTATTCTCAGAGGAAAATCTTTTCAACTATTGCAAATATAATTTCTAGTTCCGTAATTTGAAAGCTCCGTGGCTGATTCCTATGTATTTCTTTCCCATCTTCTTGTTGGGAGTTTGCCTGTGACTTCATATAATGAGTTTTCTCTGCTGCGGGGAGCGTAAACACTGTGCACCTTACAGGCCTGTGATCACCATCTCTCCAGCAAGCAGAAGAAACACCTGGGGCCTTTTTAGGTTTTTTAGAAAGAAACAAGTATAAGGCTGTTAGTCTGGTTCTAACTTTTACTGCATTTCTCCTGGGAACAACTCCACAGCAAATGCAGCAATCTCTTCCGTAGAAAGTCTCAGGATACACGCTGAAATAGTATAGTTCATACCAGCAGCCGGAGTGTTTAAAGCTTTCTTTATAGCATGGCTAGTTTGTTGAGGCCAGAGCAAAGGAACCAGTGAGTTGGGCCACGTTTCTGAAGCTTTTGCAGTGAGTGTGTACATCAAAGTCACCACCGGAGTGTTAAAATGCAGATTCCTGGGGCTTGCCCTAGACTTAGTAGATTAGAACTTTTGGAGATGAGCCTAAGAATCTTTTCAAGGAGTTCCCTAGGTGATTTTTCTTACTTTGGGAGCCACAACTTTAGAAAAATATTTAGGGCCGGGCGCGGTGGCTCAAGCCTGTAATCCCAGCACTTTGGGAGGCCGAGATGGGCGGATCACGAGGTCAGGAGATCGAGACCATCCTGGCTAACACGGTGAAACCCTGTCTCTACTAAGAAATACAAAAAATAGCCGGGCGAGGTGGCAGCGCCTGTAGTCCCAGCTACTCGGGAGGCTGAGGCCGGAGAATGGCGTGAAGCCGGGAGGCGGAGCTTGCAGTGAGCTGAGATCCGGCCACTGCACTCCAGCCTGGGCGACAGCGCCAGACTCCGTCTCAAAAAAAAAAAAAAAAAAAAGAAAGAAAGAAAAATATTTAGGAAGAGCTAAAAATGTAAATGTACTGACAGGTACTGGTATCATAATTACTTGAAAATAATTTATTGGAGCCTAGGTCATAGAATGTTACTTCTGAAATATACTTTTGTTCTCATCTACTATACTCCCCAACTTAAAAAATGGGAAATACAACAGCCCAATGAAAAATACACTTCTTCAGACTTGCATGTTAGAGTTTGTTTCTCTATACCATGGGTCAACAAACTTTTCCATGAAAAACAAGGTGGTCAATATTTTAAACTTTCTGAGCCATAGGATCTCTGTTGCAATTAAATTCTGTCATTGTAACAGAAAGCAGCCATAGACAATAAATAAATGCATGGGCATGGCTGTGTCCAAGTAAAACTTTATTTATAAATACTGAAAGTTAAATTTTATATAATTTTTATGTGTCAAAAAATATTATTTTAATTTTTTTAACTTTCAAAATGCAAAATTCATTCTTAGTTATGAGCTGTACAAAATCACGCAGAAGATCAAATTTGGCTCTTGGGACATAGCTTGCCAAGTCCTGCTCTATAACTCTCCTGGTTCCAACTTAAGACAAATTTGGGAAAAAATAAACAACAATCTCAGAAAATAATTTTGTATATAAGGATATACATATCCTTATAAATGTCTGTTTCCTAGCACTACAGGATTTTTGTTCAGAAAAGGGGTTGCATTTAATCTACAATCTAACATTTTACAAGTGATTCACCAGACACAGGAAGTGTTTCTCAAAGTCTAAGAGGTAAAAACTCTTGACAATTATTGTAGCAGAAAGAGAACGAGAGATTTAAAAAGAATTAATATTTAGTGAATACTTACTGTGTCTGGGCACTGTTCATCATATTCAAAAGTAAAGTACTAGAACATCTACAAGTAATGAATATTAATGGTAAGAGCAAATTTAATTTATTACTAATTAATTGTTATCAATATAATGATAGCTTCCCAAATAGTAGCATCTTCTTTACTTTTTAGTATTGTCTTACGATGCCTTGTTTTATCTCCCCAGCATAGTGCTGGACATACAACAGTTGTCAAATTAAATTTTCTATTATGTTTTTTTTACTCAAGAGAGCTGGCACTTATCCAGTAGGGATTTCAAAGGGAGAGCCATTCTTTTTGTATTTGTAGGCAGTCTCTCTCTCTCTCTCTCTCTCTCTCTCTCTCTCTCTCTCTCTGTCCCCAAGATGAAGGACTCAAGAGATGTCAAATGAATTCCTGACCAAATCCAGCTTTTTGTTTATGGCTATCAAAGTTTGAACAATTGTCAGTTGGTCTATGCAACAGTCATGCTCTTTACTATACTTCTAAGATATTTGATTTTAGTGTAACCACTGAACATAGTTGCACTGATTTCTCTTTCTGAAAATGAGTTAAATGGTTTTCAAACTATATGCTACAAAACACTCATATTCTAGAAACTGAGCTTACCAGCTTTGTCACTAAAATAAAATGTGGGTACTTTTTTCCTGATTTATAAAAGACAAATATTACTGAGTATAATTTTGTGTATTGAAGTTTTTACCATAAAATATTGTTAGTTTCTTTACTGTCTGCACCATTTTTCTCAATTAAATTCTAACAATCTAATGTAAAAAAGCACAATCAAATGTTTTCTTTTTGTATTTGGACCTACCACTTGAACAATTTTGAGAATCTGTCCTGGATTGTATTTTGGAAAAGTTAGTATCTTTTCTAGAAAAAGAATATTAAATCCGTATGGTTGTGATTAAATTATGTGAGAACTTTCCTTCAACCTCATTTTAAATATGTGTATTTAAAATGAGTTAATTAAGTTTCATATCTTCAACTCTTTAGTGAGAAATATATTTATGCTAGTTTAGGGGACAATTCCATGTTCCTGCAAATCCAAGTTCAGTCAGGTACCATTCTCTAACTGGCTATAAATATGTTACACCTATCCCATATATACACAGACACCTCTATTTTCTTCCAAATACTTTTCATCCTTAAGTTGCTTTATAATATTCCTGTTTTGACAGCTTGATGGAAAGAGGGATCGATTTCTCAATGGCTGGTTCCTGGGTTGAGGAAGTTGGAGATCAGGCACATGACTTTTGTGGAATCGTATCTTCTGATTAGTGTGGATCCAACCTTGCCATGCTCTAGCCAATGGCTAACTAGTCCCATCACAGCACGTGAAGTTTTATATGTAGCCAGCATGCCATTTCCAGGCTTTTGTGGAGTTCCATGCCAATGACACACAGCTCTTTCTGTTATAGCATTAAACAGTTTTCCAGGTAGACAGGACACTAGCTATGAGTTGCATGTAGGAACTAAATTCTCCGTTACCCCTGATGTACAGAAGGTGCCTTGATAACCTTCCCAAGCCTAAATCTAAAGCACTTAGACCACCTGTAACTATGTTAGGACTAGGGATATAGGTTGAAAACAGATAAACAAACATATTTTAGACCTCCAGTCCTTTAAAGAGGACAAAAGCTTACCACTGTATTATCAGGAATGAAAACTCCAGTTTTGTGAATTGTAAGTTTTCCTCATTCAGCTGCCTTTGCAGTCACATGCTCATCTATTTACTTACCCTCAGATATGTAGAGTGCCAGGAGAGCACTTCTTAGAATGATTGTTATATGTCATATCAAAACGAAGTCTCATAGCAAATACATTTTAGACTCAACCAACCAAAACAAACCTCTCTGTTTGCCCTGACCACCAACAAAGCTGATTTCTTTTCTGAAGGCATCTGTGAGATTACTTTAGGCTGAGATTCATGGCATTTTCTTCCTGCTCTTCTTCTTCCCCATGGTTTGGCTGGCTTGATTTCTTCTGTGATCTTCCTGTGTCCCGCCCTATTACTTTCTTGTTTGCTCAGGACGTCTCCCTCATGTTTCTCTGCTTACACGTCTTTCCCTGTGTCTCCCCTGCCCCTCGGCACAGCTGGTCAGATAATGTTCCCTGAGAGCCACTGCTAGGTTTGCCTTCAGGTAAAGCCATCTGTCAAAAGGGGAGGATTTGTGGGGCTGAACTTTTTTCATCTTGAAATTGTGAAGTTTTTCCAACTAGAAAATTAAAATTGCATCAGTATATGATATGTTGAGCTACTGATACAATAAGGTTTACCCTTCCAGAAACCGACAGTATTTCAGATTAGTATACAAGGTTGGGAAGGCTGAGGAGATTTGAAAGCCTAGGAATTTATTGAAAATATTCCAAGGCCTCCTGCTTATAACTTACCCAATTATCTTCTGAAAAACTGAGCATTAATGTTCTTATCAGTATTTGGATTCACAAGTTTAAAAGACCACCAAGATTTACATATTAGTGAGAATGATTTTCTGTCTCAGTGTTTGCTACTCAATTCCTAGCTACCCCAAACAGTTAGATACATGAAGCCAGCATTGTGCAAAATGTGACATCTGAATTTGTAACCCCTCTCTTCCCCTAGCAGCATCCTTTTCTTTCATTCTAGTCTTTTTCCAATTCCACAGAACCTATTCCCACAAGTACCAATCCTGATTGCCTGCAGGCTGCGAAATCCCTTAGGTGTTAATTGAGAATTAAGATGTTAGCTGATAAAAGGTATAACCACTTGCATTAATATTTGCATTGCAAAAGGAGTCTTAATGGGAAAATAATTAAGCTTTAAAGTTTGATATCTTTGAGGCAATTTATCCTGCTTGGCAACCTGTCAATTCTGCTCACTTTACATCACCTTCCCTTTACTGCACCTCAGGTTGGCCACATGTTATTTGAATGTAACTTTGCAAACCAAGACTTGAATGTGGGGTAAGAGAGCTCAGAATTCTTCACAGCATGATGCAAAGAAACTCTCACCTATTTACAGATTAACTTACTCTTAATGATCTTCCAACACTTGAGAAGGTCAATAGCCCTCCATCTGTCATTCTCCAAGTTCACCAACAGCTTATCCACCCATCAAAGGTGCTTTTGTAACAAAATCCATGCATAATGAAGCCAAGAAAGGTAGTGTACGTTTTCTTGTTCAACTTTGGCTGTAAATGACCTATTCTCAGTGATTTTTACAGTAAGGAAATCTAGTGATTAGACCAGGCAACACTGAGCACTGTAGGACAGAGAAAAGAAAAGGGTAACCCACAATTGGGAGTTGAGATCCAGGCTTTTGTGGAGTTCCAGGCAGGCCAGAAGGCAGTCAGCATTGGATTTTGTCATGAATCTAGTGTCTAGAACTGGTAGGCAAATGAGGATCAATCACAAGAACAGAGGACTTTACAAATATGTTATAATTGATGAAAACACTGGAGTCACACAGGCATCTTAGCTCTGCCATTTACTGTCTGTGTAATGTTGGGAAAGTGCCTTAACATTTCTAAACTTCACTTCCTTCATTGGTTAACAAGAGACACACAGAGAGAAAAGAAGAAGCCTGTATAGATAAACTAGCAGATGTAAACAATCCACATGACATGAAGGGCTACCCAACAAATGGAAACTGAATTGTAAGTTCAGAAATGGGAATTGAGTTCAAGACAGAATGTTGATTCTCCTCGTAATTTAACGTGTCTCCTTCAATATTTCCTGACCTAAATACTGGATTGATCCCTGATCCTGGGTCAAGCTGATTTCTGTGTCTGGAGTTAACCTAACTCCCTTGAGAAAAGAAAAGGTATATATTTCTGAATGCCAAACTAGTAAGATCAGAAGGATGCTTACCAAATGTAGGGGTTCTGAATTATCACCTGGTAGATTTTGTAAATTAATGGATTCCTGAGCCTCATCCCAAGAAATTCTGTTTCAGTAAGTCTGTGAAAGAGCCCAGTGATCTGCATGTATTAGCAGTTTCCAGTGTGATTATCTTATAGGTGGTCCAGGGATCACAGTTTGAGAAACACCTATACAGATGCTGATCAGAATCTGAGACAAGCTGATCACCACACCTGGATACTATATTTGTATAATTTTTAAACATGAAAGCAAAAGGGAAAATAAATAGATTCACATAGTTTATTTTTTATTTCAAAATAGTAGCAAGAGTTGAAAAAGGCATCTACAGAGACATATTTTCTGGAAACTAAAAAGATCCTTTTATAAAGAATATTGAGTAATATGTTAGACAATATGTTTGACTGAAATTTATGAAATGCATAGGAAATGTGTTCAAAGGGGTAATTTTTAAATAGTCTTTATAGAAAAGCCCATGGTCTCACTTTAGTAAAGCCATTTCTAGGAAGTACTGAAATAATTATGGTCAAAATGGTTTGCTTTCTAAATATGTGATTCTTGGATAGAATCCAAAGACTTGAATAAACTGGTAGTAGCATACCAAATAGATATGCCTTGCAATTATTAGGTGTCTTAAACAACCATTTGATAGGTTGTACATTGACATCCATTAGCAAGTGATCTCTAGACAGTTATTCTGCGTGGTTGCATGAGGTCTCATGTGATAGGTACAGGAGGCGAGGGGGTCAATCTTCTGGTCAACCCCCAAGAATAAAATGAAATAGCTTCAACAAAGGGCTAAGATGTTGCACAATAATGTTTTTCTCTCATATAAACAAATGATTGAGTACATTTAAGTGCTTGTTTGAGATCCTAAGTTCTGTGCTATATATAATAGAAAAATACTGCACAACCTGACACTTTGTATGGCAGGTATTAGTTAGCTCCCTCTATCCATGAAAATTCTCCATGTGCACTCTATGAATCGTACACTTTCATGAAAATCATTTTGCGGTTCACACTCTTTAGGCTGGTAGAATCAGGGGGCGGTATTAGGACACTAGGGAACTTAGAAGTTCCCAGTGAGAAAGGAAAATAAGCTGTTTCCTGGGCTGAGGGAGTTTAAAAGACTTGAGTTAAAACAAAGGATGAGTTCTTTCTACCTCCACCTCAGAACTTTTCCCCTTTCCTGTAAGATTTATAGTTCATATAATTAGGGAAACTCAGGTTGGGCTTGTTCTCAGAATACTCAGATCCAAAGGGATAATACCAAAGCACAGATATTTCTTGGGAATGATTCTGCACCAATGCAAGTAAGCTATTAGTCAGCTATAAAATACAGCGAAAAGGGTTCAGCCCTGTAGGAAAAGTGATGGTGACAACTAAATGATGGGTCCAATTTTTAATTTAGTTCAACTTTAGTGCAAGCTGGGAACTGGAGTGCAATCTGACTGCCAGTAACAAGGATCAAAGAGCAATCAGACAAACTAGTACCATGGAGTGGAGAATAGTAAGGAAAATTCATTTGAGTGCACATACAGCTACCTGCCACCTTCAGAGTCAGCACTCTTAAGTCCAGACACCTGTCAATCATGAGCAAAGTGCTTCTAACAATTGGCCAGGCCCAAGTCTCACTGCTTTGGGGGCCAAGTGGACTGGATCTGTGGTTACAATTCTTTAATAGACACAGTTGAACAATAAGGAGGTAGGTTGCAACACACGATGCCCATGGATAGTCGCTGAAAATTTTTGTCCGTCTAATTAGAAAATTGTTCTGATTTTATATAATGTCAGCTTGCTTACTATTCCTCCTGTCATTCAGAATTGGTGTCTAATTTTCCTAATCCTTCTTTTTCCCTTATGCCAGAAATAGAAAAGTCATACAGATTTTCTTTTTCATTCTGAGAAACCCGCCCTTAGGTTACAGTCAAAAGGATAGGTATGTATTTCCCCAACACTGAAATTATTAAATTCAGTTTCCTTTCAAAATATTGCATTATAAAAGTGATATATATATAATCTATGTCAAAAATTCAAGCAGGATAGGAAGGCATCAAATAAAGAGAAATTCCCTGACCACACACTTCTGGGCCTCCTGGTCCCACAACCCAGAAGCAAGATTGTTAACATTATGTAAACATTATATATATTATATATATGTATATAGGTAATATATATACACACATACACACATATATATGCAAATGTGTTGTATATGAATAAGTATTTTTATCCTTTATTTGTATCCCATTGTTTAGAAGGAATCTCCATTTGAATGTCCTTTAAGCATTCCAATTCAATAGATACAAAAACTCATACTATTACCCGCCCCCCCATCACCCCCAACCACCCATAAAAATATCATCCAGTACACAGATCAGTCGAACCAAGAACCTTGGGGTCATCCCTCTCCCTCACTTGCCATTTTAATTAGAGGTGAGTGTGTGAAAGTAGCACTGTCCCTCTGATGTCCACCCCTCAGGATAAGACAGTCTTGTGGACTTTCTTTATTTCAACCATTTAAACTTCTGAGGTGGACTTTTCTTCTCCCTTTGTTTTTATTTAAAAAGGAGTGGAGGAAACACCCTCATGCTGCGCTTTTTAAATGAAGTGACTTGTCAAGTCCGGGACTGTAGCAGTGATCTGAAAGGCAGTAAATTTAGCGACCCTCACTTGCACTGACAGCCTGTCGAGCACTTGAAACATAAATAGCAGTGGAGACAAATCGCTGCTGTTTTCCTATTAAGCTTTGGCCCAGTGGCCTCATAGCCTTCTAGGAGCGCATGGGCCCAGCCTGGGAGAGGGACTGCTTTCAAGAACAGGCAAGTTCTCTCTTCTTTTCTCTCCCACTCTACCTCTACCTGCACTCCTGATACTGCAGCTGGGACCCCCACTCCCACTGTGACCCATCTCCTTTACAGAAAGGCTAAAAATCCTGAGCCCAGATTGAGGGGTGATGGTAAGCAGAGGCCTGCAACCCAAAATGAATGTTGATGGAGTAATTTTTAGCTTGTACCTTTTGGTCAAAATGAAGAAGCCAATGGCTGGACCCTTTACTAATAATTTGTTTTGACCCCTGAGATGCCTACCTTATGTTAAATGGAAACATTCCAAGAACATCACTTTAGTTCATACTTAAACCTTTTCCTCTTCTGCCCTACTCCCACTCCTTACCCTTCTTTTCTCTTCATTACTTATGTATTGACTTTAAGTAAGAACAGTTCTCCAAATTGGATCAAATAGCTCATTCAGCACTGGGCCTAGCTGAAGAAGTAGATCTGTGATTTTAGTGTGAACCCATATGAGGTCATTGCAACATGAGGGTCTGTTAAGAAAGGGTGAAGGACTAGATGGTGTTATTGTCTGCTTTGTTTTAATTACATTTCAAAGGCTTCTGTGGCAGCTTCAAAACTCTGCCTAGCAATCCTTCCATAGTGCAATCACCCTGCTGAGTTTAACACATTCACTTACTAAATGCCAATTGATTTATGTGACTCTTAAAAACAGCAACTGCTGCTCTCATCTCTCTTGATATTTAATCCTGAGCCATGGCAGAGTTACTAATAACAGGTCTGGTAATACCCCCACAGTTCTGATGACAATGGTGAGTGATCTTGCTTGTTGCTGACTCTGTCCAGCAATTGTAATCTTTGGCTCTGCCAACCAACCCCCGCCAACCAACCCCCTGCCCCCACGTTTTAGGAAAAAGCCTAAAAAACAGTTAACATCTGCAGGAATCTTTACTTCCATTTTATTCCCAAAGGACTCTTTAAGTATTTGGGGCTTTTTTAATCCTTTGTTTTCAGTTTTGCCTCTTCTTCCCCACACCCCTAAGGTCATAAAAATGAAGTAGGAGAGTGGGTGCTGGCTTTATGAGCTACATCCTACAAACGCTCTGCAGCCCCTGCTCCAGTGATTTGAATTACAACCCATGTGTAGATTACAAATTTAAATCCACAGTTAGCTCAAATCTCTTACCAACCCCATATTTCCAAGTACCTATAGAATGTACTCCACAGTATGCCCCAGGAAAACCTAATACCAACCATATCAAGAATGAAACTCATTATCTTCACTCCAAAATAAGTACCCCCTCCTAATTCGCCAAGTGATTCCACCTGCATTCGCACTTAGGAAGTCATTAGCTTCCAACCTACATACTGCATTTAGAATACATTTCTTTATACCTGAAAAAAACCAAGTGGACTGCAGGAAATTCAGGGCAGGTGAGGGTCTGTGTACAGGGTCCACATTCCTTCCCCTGCCCTCCAAGGGGACAGTGCCACTCTCTCCCACTGAGCCCAGACACCACCTCAGAATCCTTCTCAACATCATTCCCCAGGCAGCCACTTCAGTTAAACAAGGTTGATCACAATTCTTTTGAAATTCTTGAAGAGCCCATCTCCACTTTCACAGTAATTCACAGGAAGGTTCATCAAAATACATGTTAGTACTCAATGTTAAGAAACAGGCACTGAGAGTAAATAGTGTTGGTGTATAAAGGACTTCAAACAAATAGAATTTTCATAGGATTTTATGCTTACACATCATGTTTCCTATATGGTGTGGAGGGAGGGAGGGAGAGAAGGAGGGAGGGAGGGAGGGAGGTAAGGAGGGGAGGAAAGAGGAAGGGATAGGAGGAGGGGAGGAGGGAGGAAAAAAGGAAGAAAACAAATTACAGAATAATGCCATTGTACTCAGTACCCTGTGGGTGCTGGAAGGCTTAAAGAGGATGTAGCAGTACCTAACATAGCAAACCCAGAGTCCTCATACCACCCCTCACATCCCAGTGCATGTCTTCATACATCACTGTGCTCATTTTTCCTGCTCAGAGACTTCAGTTTAGTCAAGTTTATCAGATTTCCACACCCTTTTACAATTTGCCAGCTCTAATTTTTTCTCCACTTGCATTTCTTAAGTTCCTGAAAACTTATTTCTCCCAAGAAATCTTCTCTACTACTAAGTCTACTCTACACTGTCCATGTGGCTCCTTTGCTGGTTGCTGTACCAATAGGTTTTTATTGCTAATGGAGGGACTCCTAAAAATAAATGGTTAAGAGGCTAAATTTTTAAAGACCAACTATTTTCCCCTCATTTATTGGTTCATTTGATCTTTTCAATAAGGAAGTTAAGTGAAGTGGGCAAACCTCATAAAAAATGAAGCCTGTCTTTTTACCTTCTTTATCAATAATTGAGCTGCATTGCTTTGGAAATTTCTCACATGTCTTATTCTCAATCTCCCATTCTATACTCGAAAGAAAGAAATAAAGCAGATTCTGAGAGCTAAGAATTCAGCCAACTATAGCATCTTTCAGCATTCTAATGATAAAAGTAGGCATGCTTAGTTAGGAACATGAGTCCCAAAAGTCCACAGACCTGGGTCAAAGCTCATGTCTTCCTTACTAAGATTATAAGCTTGGGCAAGTTTCTTGTCCAATCTAAACCTGTGTTCCTATGTGTTACACATATGTAAGCAATCTTAAAACTATTGTGAATTAAATAAGATAATGTATCTGAGTCACTCAGCACAGTGCCAAGCAAGTGTTTATTAAGCAGTAGCTCATTCAACAGTCACTCTACAATATTTCTTAAACTTTTAATAGGTTACGACATTGTGCTACACGCTAGGGAAAGGATACAGTGATGATCAAAACCAAATGTGGTTTTTACAGTGGTAAAGCCTTACAATGTAACCATAGCTATTCTCAGTACAGTTCCCTTCAGAGAACTAAATATAGGGGATTCTGACTTCAAGCATCACATTTAGAAGGGCAGGGCAGTTTCTAAAAACTGACACCAAGTAGGGGGTAATGGCTTAGTATAAATACGATAAAAGAATGTCATGGCCCAGGACTGAAAAAAGGATGCATGCATGGCAGCCTCAGGTTGGAAGCTGAGCTCAAACTATTTCAGCTAGCTTATTTTTTATATGTGAAAGCAAAAATGCAAATCATAATGAATTGGATCTCTCTGGATGCCAGGAAAAATAATCCCAGGGTGTTCTTTTTCGTTTGGCCCATGCTCATTCATAGAGCCAAAGCCAGTTGTGAATCTTCCCTGGCATTGTTCTTGTCACTGGTTTCTGTGTACTAACTACATCCTTGGGGGTTGCATAAGGCATGGGGCCAATTTGCATAATCCACCCCCTGTTGTGTCTTGTTATTCAAATAGGGAACATTTCTATAGCAGAGTAACCCACCCCTTCCCTTGCATGCAGCTCAAATGTCTTAATAGTCATATGCCTCTTTCTTCAGAGAACTCTCTGCTTTCATTTCCATTCCTCCAACTCTTCCCTAAAATCATTCTCATTATATCACATCGCTCCGTTTTGTTTTGTTTTGTTTTTTCTTCATCCCCTTCAATACCTTGTTCTTCCCTGTGTCTCATCCTCCTGTGGTTGTTGCTTTTGATGACTGCATCTACCCCTTCCCTGCCTTCTTTCAATCAGGGATCATTTACCACTCTTCACTCCTCCCTTTTAGTGGTGAAAAGTGAGGATGAGAAGTGGTTTCAGCCTTTGGACAGCAACATTGTCAAACACTAAGGAATCTCTCAGGTGGAATGTGAAGCCGAGAAGCAAAAACTTCAAAGAATCTGGAGAGAAACATGGCTGGAAATACAAACAGAACCCTACTGCAGGCATCTTTTCTAGATTTCTTGTGTTTCTTTCTGTCTTCCTTTCCTTATCATTTTTGTGTAGAACGTGATGTGCAGGAAAGCAGGGAAGAAAACAAAAACAGGAATAGGTGAGCATGTCCTTAGGGGAAAAGAAAAGGAAAACATGAAATATACTATAAGAACAGAAACATGGTACAGCATTTGAAGTTCTCACAGGAAACTTCAAATGGCATCATTGATTCGTGATCTTTTGTCCTCTAATTTTCACAGGTAGAAGTTCATAGCTTGCTTTTCTTGCTTACCTACTTCATTCACGTTTCCAATCACAGACCCACACAAACACAAATATGCACACATATACACCTTGCAAGATAAATTCCAGTGCTTTGCTTTTCATTAAACTGTATGTATGATTGTGTTTATAGCTAATGTGTTTATAGCCACTTACATGTAAATATTCAAACGTAGATGAGTAAAAGGAATAGCCACCTCATTTCAAGCACTTCTTCCCATCTGTGAAAGACTGATCTACTGAGATGCTGTACTTACAAAAGTCTTCTCAGAACAGTGAAAAAATGATCCATTCATTTCCTAACATACTTTCCTTGGAATTCTAAATTTTTAAAGTCACGAAATGCTCGAATTTAGCAAGTTTCCTAAATTGTTTTTTTTTTTGTATCTCAACTATAAGGAAAGATAGGTACGATAATGATTATTGGAGTAATAGTCTTAAAAAAATGTTTTTCATTACAAATATGGGGCTGGTTGTCATGTCCTGGGAAGTTTTTGAGACTAGTACTGCTCTGTTTAGGAAGCAAATATTTGAGGATGAGGAAATGTGTGTGCTGCTCCCGAAAAGTTAACAGTAAAATCTTATATGTAAATAACTAGTTATTTGTGTGGGGGGGCGGGGTGTGTGCGTGTGTGCGCATGTGTGTGTGTGAGAGAGAGAGAGAGACAGAGAGACAGAGACAGAGAGAGAGAGACAGCAAGAGAGATGGGAGGATAGAAGGAGGGAGAGGGAGGAGAGAAAGGGAATGAGAGAAAGCAGCACCATGGAAATACATTTAATTTCAAATGGCTCCTTGTTACAAATGCTTGGTTGACCTTATAAATCTAAATAAGTCAACATTTTGCATAGGAACTTCAGGGTTCACTAAAGTATGGGACTCTGAAGGCACTGTACTCAGAAGGCAGCACCTGGCTTACTTTAATTGGTGTTATTCCTGGCTGATTTGCCTCCACATTGGGGAACATAGGAGAGAACACTTTTCTCTTGCCATTAGCTCCAGGCCCTTCTTTCTGACTTATGAAGAAATATTAAAAGAACTAATATGTACAACTTCAGTAAACAGTGACTAAGAAGGGATATGCTAATTATGTGCAAGAGTTTAAAAGGTGCATACACTGAGGAGGATGAGAAGTTATTTAGCCTGGTAGCTGAATATTGCCAGGAGACACAAAAACACATTAAGCAAAGGGAGATTTAAACTAAACATTAGATCCCAGAATAAATATAACACTCAGCGATGTGAGCAGGCTTGTGGAAATTGGTTGAGATGTTTAAAATACCAAAATACTGAAATTTGCATTTCAAGTAAACATTTCTGTAAGGACAAAAAATAGTAGGAACAAGAGAACGACCCAAATTGTGGCCATAGAACCCGTCTAGAGAACTTAAACAGTAGGTTTTGTGTCTGTTTCTGGCCTGAGGGTCTTTTTAAGGTTGAGAGAATAAAAGACAATATTGGCAGGACCCTGGGGTTGAGAGTAGCCAGTCAGGGCGAACTGAAAGAAATGGAGAAACGTTACTCTCTTGGGGACAGGCACATGGGGACAAAGGGAAAGAAAGGAACAGGAGAATCTGAGTGCATTTTAGAATTTTGTGACTCAAGATTCAGGTGGTATATTCCATGCCTTAAAACAAGAAATGGCACTTGCTGAGATTGTATCGTGCCTGTGTCCACAGGGATTTCTGTTGGTTTCCAAAACGATAACTCGCCATGGCAGATAATTCCTTGGGACATGGCCAGATATGCCCCCGTGCAGTCATTCAGCAACAGAGTACTCAGCACACCCTTTCTTCCCCAGTAAAAGAGAACTCTATTAGGATCATTAAAAGGCAGTGGAGTTTTATGCCAACTTCTCTGACAGAAATACTTAGCCACTTTTCAGTACTTAGCTCTATCTCTTAAACTACATGAAGTGCTGACAATAACTCTAGAATCTCTTTGAGTTTCTTAACTCAGTTCGGATTTAGCTCAGTCCATTCAGGTTACTATAACAAAAATACCATAGACTGGATAGCTTATAAACAACTGAAATGTATTTCTCGCAGTTTCAGAGCTTGGGAAGTCCAAGATCAAGGTGCCAGCAAATTTGCTGTGTGATGAGGGCCCAATTCCTGATTCAGAGACAGCTGTCTTTTCTCTGTGTCCTTACATGACAGAAGAGGCGAAGGAACTCTGGAGTTTCTGTTTTCTTTTCTTTTTTCTTTTTTTTTTTTTTTTTTTTTTTTTTTTTTTTTTTTTTTTTTTTTTTTGAGATGGAGTCTTGCTCTGTCGCCCAGGCTGGAGTACAGTGGCTCAATCTCAGCTCACTGCAACCTGCGCCTCCTGGGTTGAAGCAATTCTCCTGCCTCAGCCTCCCAAATAGCTGGGATCACAGGCATATGCCACCACGCCCAGCTAATTTTTTTGTATTTTTAGTAGAAACGAGGTTTCACCATGTTGGCCAGGCTCGTTTCGAACTCTTGACCTCAAGTGACCCACCCGCCTCGGCCTCCCAAAGTGCTAGGGTTACAGGCATAAGTCACCATACCCAGCCTGCAGCTTCTTTTATAAGTGCACTAATCTCATTCATGAAGCCTCCATCTTCCTGACCCAATCACCTCCAAAGAGGTATACTTCCAAATACCATCATCACTTTGAGGATTAAGTTTCAACATATGAATTTTGGAGAAACACAAGCATTGAGTCTGTAGCGAGCTAACTCAACAAACATTTATTGAGTGACTAATCTGAGTCAAACCCTGTGCTAGTTCATGAGGATATTATGAGTAAGGCATGGTCCCTGCGGCACTTACAATCTGGAGCTTTGGCTTTCCAGCAACAGAAAAGCTCCCATTTCCTGTTACATTTCTGTGAATTGGTAAGAAATTCTCAAGTGAAGCAATAGAGATAATGCATTATGGGAAAAGTCTCCTGGGTGTGACTAGAACAGACTAATCAGGAAGGGCCAGGGAATGCAAGAGTTTCAACTGGAGGATCCAGGGGATAGGGAAAGGAAGCATGACAAGAGGGAGGGCCCAGGGATGTCTCTCAATGTTTTAAATTCAGTTTCTGGCCTGAGAGTCTTCTTAAGGTTGAGAGAATGAAAAGAAATACTGGCAGGACGCTTGGGTTGAGAGCAGCCAGTCAGAACTGAAAGAACTGGAGAAAATTTACTCTCATGAGAACGGACACATCAGGGAAAAAGAAAGAAAGGAGCAAGAGAATTGTTGGATGAGATTGGTTGGATGATGGAATACAGTGCAGTTTCCTCTGCCTGTAGTTGGTTTGCACCTTGAGCCTGCTCCCACTTTATTGAGACAGCTATGCACATCGTGTGCTAGAGACAGAGGCTGCCATTGGAGAGGAGGAGAGCTATCACAGGAGAAGCAAAAATAGTGTCTCTGCCTCCCATGTGGGTCTCTTAAGGGAAAACTCTCCTTTTATCCTCAGGTAGTTTAGGGGAAATTCTAGAGACATGAGATTGAAAGTTTATCTGATAAGGACATGTTTTGTTATCTGCTTATCAAGAACAAATGAGATTATTAATATTTATATTGGTAACATAAGAATGCCAGGCCCCAAACACAATCAATATTGTTTTATTTTCTCTCATTCATCTTAGTACTTACTCTCATAGGTGCCATCTTCCAGAATCAGTAGGGCTTTAGTTGGTGCAGCTAAAAATAATCTTTCTCTCTCCTGCAACTGTTTTGTTTTTCTTTTTGTTTTAGAAATTCAAAAAGCAAAGTAGGGACCCATAATCCACCATTTCTAGGTATTTCATGGGAATTGGAAAGAATTCAGTGTTGCCAACCATCTCTAAGATTATCCTTGTTCTCTCCTTCTACTGACAGCTCTGTCCCCAACTAAGATTAAGATTATGGGCCGGGCGCGGTGGCTCAAGCCTGTAATCCCAGCACTTTGGGAGGCCGAGATGGGCGGATCACGAGGTCAGGAGATCGAGACCATCCTGGCGAACACAGTGAAACCCCGTCTCTACTAAGAAATACAAAAAATAGCCGGGCGAGATGGCGGGCGCCTGTAGTCCCAGCTACTTGGGAGGCTGAGGCCGGAGAATGGCATGAACCCGGGAGGCGGAGCTTGCAGTGAGCTGAGATCCGGCCACTGCACTCCAGCCTGGGCTACAGAGCGAGACTCCGTCTCAAAAAAAAAAAAAAAAAAAAAGATTATGGGTGGGTGATATGCAAGATGGGAAGAAATACTAAAACATTCTAAAATTACTATTAACTATTTTCTCATTACAATTTACCATTATGCTCAAAATAAATAATGCTATCTTACTTTCTATTCCACCTCTGCATTCTAGGTTTTCAATGAGCTTACACCTATTTCTGCCTGCTAAATAAAAAACTAATTGTCAAAGTTGCCATTAGCCTTCAGGGTATTTATGTTCAGCTAGAAGAGTCTTAGCTTCAAATAGTTGGCATGACACTTAGTCCATAGAAACAATATGCAGGAAAGATCTTTTTTACCCCTTCAATCCCAAATCCTGCCCAATTAATCCAGAAAAGTGGCCAGTTACCTTTCTGAGATTACTTTTTCTTCGCTACTACATTCTACTTCTGTAACATGTAAAATCAGATTTAAGTACTTGCTTTAAATTTTAGCAAGGAAGAAGAGAAAAACGTAGACAGGAAAAAATTAACCTCTTATAAAAAAAAAATTCTCAGTAGAAGCATATGCTAGATAATGTGCAGAACTTCAGAACCAAATAATGGTATATTACTCTTGCCTGTTTTTTAAATCAAGATTGTATAGTTTCCTCAAAACTAGTGATATTGACAATTGAGAGAAGACTTGAAGCTTGGAATATCCAGAGAGTTGTGTTATAGAATGTTAGCAAAGAAGCCCCATGTTCTGTTGGGAGCCTAGTTAACAGGTTTAACTGACATATTTAGAGTAAATTTGTCTCCTTGCTAACTGTCTGTTATGTTGATTTGGTCATCGGGGACTTTCCAGAAAAGGAAAACAGCTTGTGGCATTTGAGCAGAGCTAATGACCGGTACCATTTAGTGTGGAGTGACCAGGAGCATCATGGTTGCAGGACTGTGTTCTTTAACACCCTTCCCAGCTGCTCTATCCTAACTCGTGTAACAGTGGAGTTTTGAAATTTGGGGGTAAGGGGGTTCAATTTAGCTAGAGTTGAAGTCCTTGGGCCTTTCTGGCCAAGCTCTGGCTAAGCGCTTCCTGCTGCCCAATCTCATTTCCTCATCACCTTCTCTTTCTTCTTTTCATTTTTCTCCCCCTCCACTTCTTCCTTATTTCTCTCTCCATCTCTTCAGGAAGAAAATAGTTTAATCAATTATACTCCACATAGGGGAATTTAAACAAGGTTTCCTTAGTTGAGATTACTTTACTAAAATGCACACACTCAACTATGTAGATTTTTCCAAACAGGACCTCCCTATTCCTAATCCAAACTTTTAAGCCAGTGATATTTAACTCCCTACCCCAAACCCCAGATGACACAGTCCATCACAAACACACCATCAGCAGCACATTCTCATGGATCTGGCCCATGGCCTAAAAGCCTCTATGATGATGTAGTTTGATATAGAACACAACTGTCAAGACAGTCTAGCATACAATCCTTATGAACAGAATTTAACAGAATCTGGAGAAGAGTGGTGGCTTCTCAAAAGGAAGCCACTTTGTCTAATAACAACGTTGGTGTAAAGAGTGCCTTGCACAACAAAAAAAGAGTGCTTTGCAACGTGGTGTGACAGATGATGTTGGTGCCATAGCCCCTCAGAGCACTTTATGATTTGCATGTACCTCCTGCCAGCTCCCACTTTGTTCCAAACCCTTAACCAGTGACTGGTGAGTGCCTGCACCTATAAACACCCCAGCTCCCAGCCTCATGATCAGAATCATTTTGAAGTGGGACATGAGCTGTCCCCAGGCCTCCCTGAAAGACTGAGCCACAGTTGCTCTCTGTGGGACTTAGCTTGACATCGCACCCTTGCTTGACTTCTTTCTCTTCCAAGTCCCATTTTCCCATTTTCTTTCTGGTTTTTCCTGAGAGCATTTTCTACTCAATCACTTTCACAAGACTTTTTATCTTGAGGTCTGCTTCTGTGGAATCTGATGTCAGACAAAGTACATTGTCAAATCATTGAAAAGAAATATGGATTTATTGCTTTTAAAAAGAATAATGAGAGGATCTGCTGCCTATTTCAGACTTTAAAAAAGAATCATGAAAACCTCTGTTTTTCAGGAAGGGAATTTGAAGGAGAAGAAGAATACCTGGAGATCCTCGGCATCACCAGGGAGCAGTCAGGCAAATATGAGTGCAAAGCTGCCAACGAGGTCTCCTCAGCGGATGTCAAACAAGTCAAGGTCACTGTGAACTGTGAGTACAGCAGGAGCCAGCAGGTACTAGGTGCCCAGGGTGCACCTCTACCTCCAGTGAGCTCTAAAGACTCCATTAGCAAAAGAGCATTGTACTTCAAGCAGATGCTCCTCTGGCCAGGAATGCACATTTATACATTGAACACATCCAAGGGCAGGACTTGGCCTTTGAATTTGATAAATCTACTCTAAATGTAATCCATAAAACAATTAACAATACCCTTTTTTACTCACACTGCAGGATTAAGAAAACATGATCAGACAGCACTAACATTGCTGGCGGTCACTATGCTGGTCTTCGTGGAAATCAAGGTCATACTACTTAAGAAAAAACAGCAATTTGTATCTGGTTTAACTGGAATTTCCATCTTAACGCATTGTTTGTCAGGAGGGAATGCCTCAAGATTATATTTTATCCTCCGCTATTTAAATAATTGGCCTTGGGAACAAATTAGAGCCACTGTGGTCAGATACCATGTGTCCCTGATGGCTAACAGGAATGTCTGATAAGTTAATTTCCGTTACCTATTTGTCCCAAAGTATGGGCATTAGAAAGGAAGATTTCACTAAGATGCATAGGTAAGTGGGCATACTTTGAACTTCTCGGATGAAAGGATTCTTAGATGTAGTTCAAAAGAGGGTGGGCGGAGGGAGGATCTATATGATGTGTGTCACCCAGCAGAGGAATAAAGAGAATTCGTTTACCCTGTTCAGTTAGCACTGACTCTACATCACTCAAATTCAAGTCCCCACATCACACAACTGTGGCTAGTGGCAGGGACAAAGGGAAGCTTTGACAGTTCTTCCCTTCTATGCATTGAATGCACACACATCCTACATACACACACATAGGCACACAGACATACATGTACAAACATCTTAACCCATATTTGAAAGTATCCTTTAGGCTGTGATGAGTACTTTCTGTCATCTCATATCTTCCTATGTACCAGGTTTTTTATATAAATTCTCTCTTTTCTACTCAACAACCCCAGCAAGGTAGATATAATTGAGACCATTTTAGAGTTTGAAAAACTGCAGCCCAAGGAGGTAAAACTGCCCCTTCAAAATGACACAGAAAGTAAATGTAAGAAAAGGGATTCAGACTCAGGTCCATTTGATTCTGAAGCCCACACTCTCACGAGGAAGATAAGGAATTTTCAGTTCCACATACCTACTATGTGCAGCATTGAGTTAAGAGATTTATATTGGTCGGGCACAGTGGCTCACCCCTGTAATCCCAGCACTTGGGGAGGCCAAGGCGGGTGGAACCTGAGGTCAGGAGTTTGAGACCAGCCTGGCCAACATGATGAAACCCTGTCTCTACTAAAAATACAAAAATTAGCCAGGTGTGGTGGCAGGTGTCTACAATCCCAGCTACTCAGGAAGCTGAGGCAGAAGAATCACTTGAACCCAGGAGGTGGAGGTTTCAGTGAGCCGAGACTGCCACTGCACTCCAGCATGGGCAACAAGAGTGAAACTCTGTCTCAAAATAAAGAGAGAGAGAGAGAGAGAGAGAGATTGATTGATTGATTTACATTTGTTGTTTAATCCCCACAGCCATTTTAAACCTATGAGATAAGCATCATTAGTCTTACTTTAGAAATTTGGAAACTGAGACTTGGAGAGCTGAGGAAACTTGCTAAAGTTTACGCAGCCTGCGCTGGGATGCACCATTACCTGTGGCCTTGCTCCAGCCTTGCAGACTTCTGAAACAAGCAGCAAAATCTCTTTCACACCAAACCTAGAGGAATCCAATAGATACAAATGACTCTGCTATAGTTTATGGCACTCATTTCCAAGAAGCAAGGGGCTGCATTTCATGAGTTCTGAAGTGCTTCTATCCCTAGCTGTTTTCAAATTTTTTAGTAATAGAGTTTTGAAATGCCAGTTATTACTATTCTTTTCTAGTGCTGGGTGTGTTTCAAAGACACATTAACGATCGCAATGTTATAAAATGCTTTAGGACCTTTATGTCACATGAAAGGAAACTTCTCTGGCTGTTTGTATAAGTTTATAATTAGGTTAGCTTCTTTTATGTACACACAACCATGCCATCATCTTCCATCTCTTCCCTGACTTTTGGAGTTAAGATTTCATTTTCTCTTAATTGACCTTCATCTTAATTAGATTTGTGAAAGTCCAATCATGGTGTACATAGAAAATATTTATGCTTCCATTGTGTGAAACATCAAAGTGGTCTGGATTGCAGATGGTTCCCAAGATCAAAGCTAGCCGCCTGGGTCCTATTATTATTGGTGCAATTAGTCTGACATTGCTTCTTCTTGACTGTCCCCAAAGTGTAATTTAAAGCAGAAGAAAATACTTACAATTTTCAAGAAAAGACTTTTATGAAAATGTGAGCTTTTGCTAATGATGAGTGAACCACAGAATATGGACAGAAACCTGAGATTCTAAAAAGATACCTCATAACAAATTACATGGAAAACTATAATGAGTTTACTCACACATCCAGTATGTCCTAACAAGCAGGACCTAACATGTGCCTGACTTTATAAAAATTGCTCAGTAAATGTGTATTGAATAAGTAGGTGAAAAACTCACAGATAAACTGTGCCCTCTTAACATTTCTCCAAATTTTGCAAATAATATGGTCACAAATCTGGAAAAATATTTTATCAATTTCCTTTGGAATCACCTTTTACCAAAACCTCATGAGCTGTGTTTTTATTATATCAAAACTAGTCATCACAGCACTTGTCCTGTTCAAACAATTCATCCAACTTAAATATAGTTGTGTGAAGTAGATGAAGTCTCTCAGATTGAATTATGGAACCAAGTCTGCCTAGCAACACTCTTGCATACAGAGAAATGCCCAGGATCACCTCTATCACTTCATCTAATCCTGCTGGCCATGAAATTTATTATTTAAACTGATTCTGTTTCCTTTTCAAAACACAGGCTTTGGAATTAGGTCCGGGGATCAGGATGGTTAAGATAACTACTGGCCAAATAGATTATTGTAATGAACAGACCCTGAGTACTACCACTACAAGAAAGAAAAAAATCTCAGGGCTGTTAACTTTCTTCCACCAGCACTTCATTGACTCATTTACTCAGTTGTTAACAGATGTTTGTTGCAGGGCACTGAGAGACTAGAGTAGTAAAGAAGAGAGACTAACAGTCTCTCCTATTGAGCTCACAAGCTGGATTCTATGGTCTCTCCTTTTTACTTCTTTTGGATAGCACTTCTCTGCAGTAGGCATACAGCATTACACATAGCCACTTTTATATGCAAAATCTATTTTCTAAGTGGTAGGAGGTCCTGGAATTTACAGAGAGCTAAAATGTTGGCTCAAAATCTCTTCAACTGAATAAGCTTAGTATAAATTAGACAACAGACAGGACTTCCAGGTTTCTGTATCTTACCCAACAAAGTAACTGTTAATTTCTTTCAGATACCAGTCCTAGGGACAGTCTGTTCTTTCATTGCAGGTTCTAGGTGCAGTTCCTCAATTTCAGTTCTCACAGTGCATTAAATGTAACTATTTTTGAGTTTGTCTCATCCTAGTGCCCAGTACACCTAGAATAGTATCTAGCACCTAGTAAATGTTTAACAAATACAAACTGTTAATTATATCTAGACTCTTGCAATACTGGACTCCTTTCCTATTCCTGGAGAATTTTTTCTCAAAAGTTGCTCCCAGCTCTCAAGCCTGTCCCCGCCCCATTGACCAGCTGATGTTCCCACCTTCCACTTTCCCACAGGTCTCTCTCCAAATAGGTTCACATTGTCATCCTCACAACTCCTTTTCCCTTTATTTGTCTCTCTCTCTCTGAATTCGTTTCTGCCTCCACCCTGGTGTCCAGAGCTAATCAACTCAATCAACACCCATGCTGGGGCACTTGGGGAGCTGACATTTTTAAATGTGAGCTTGCCTTACATTTGAGAGCCATTTATTTAGAGGAAGCAAAGGTTGTCACAAAATACACAATTGGGCTGGAGAGACCTCCAGATAATGTATATATATTTTAACTGGTATCTTCAGTGATTTGATTCAAAAATCACCTAATGAGAAAACATTAGGAAAATAACTTTTTTGTTTGTTTGTTTGTTTGTTTTTGAGGCAAGGTCTCACCCTGTTGCCCAGGCTGGAGTGCAGTGGCCCAATCTCAGCTAAGTGCAACCTCTGCCTCCCGGGTTCAAGCAATTCTTGTGCCTCAGCCTCCAAAGTAGCTGGGATTACAGGCACATGCCACCACACCCGACTAATTTTTGTATTTTTAGTAGAGACGGGGATTCACCGTGTTGACCAGGCTGATCTCAAACTCTTGATTTTAAGAGATCTGCCCGCCTTGGCCAGAAAAATAACTGTTTAACATGGAACCAGACTGGCCAGCTTCTCTAGCTTTTCATAGTTACACCTATTCAGTCTCCATGCTCATCTTTAGTTTATTCTTGCCTTTGGGTAGGTAATGGTAAAGATATATCCTAATACTTATGAATCGATTATGAAGTCTTCAGAGGAAATATTCAGTGACAACACAGAGTACTACAATGTTTCATTATAATTTTGCAACATGGACAGGAACTATAATTTTCTAAGTGCCTTCAGAGTACCCAGACTCTCCTAGAGATTTCATATCAATTCACTGTAATCATCACACCAACAGTGGCCAACTATATTTAGAAAGGAAAGAGGTTTAATTGACTCACAGTTCCACATGGCTGAGGAGGCCTCAGGAAACTTACAATCATGGTAGAAAACAAAGGGGAAACAAGGCACATTCTTCACAAGGCGGCAGGAAAGGGAATGAGTGCAGGAGAAACCACCAAACCTTTATAAAACCATCAGATCTCATGAGAACTCATTCACTATCATGAGAACAGCATGGGGGAACTGCCCTCATGATTCAATTACCTCCACCTGGTCTTTTCCTTGACGCATGGGGATTATGGGGAATTACAATTTGAGATGAGATTTTGGGTAGGAACACAGCCAAACCATATCACCAACCAAATGGGAGGGTATATTGGGCCTGGTCTGCCCCAGTGAGAAGTATTTACTTTATCACTGGCATTGTTTAATATTACTGGCACATGGTGACTTAAAAAAAAAAAAAAAAAAAAAAAAAAGCAACTCTAAATCAGTCTTATTATCATTTCTAAATTCTCTCAGATAATGTGTTTTTTATTGCCTACACCCTCTGCCTCTGCTGCTTTTTACACCGCTGCACACTACCCATGGGAGATGATCTATATCATCCCCACGTAGAGAGGACGAAAACAAAGCTCAGTGAGCGTAAGCATGCTCTGACACAAAATCAAACAGCTTTTGTGAGTAGTGGACTTGGAACTCAAACCCAGGTCTAACTCCAAAGTTCTTTCTGTATCCATGATACCAAGTGGATAATACTATAAAATAATACATGTAATCACTTTAGGTGTTTAAAGTGCTCTCATTTTAATGACTTCATCTGATATTTACATAAAACCCGTGAGATAGACAGAGAGGCATCATTGTCTGTATTCCTAGGTGAGGGGCTGCAAGGGAGCATTGTGTCCCATGGTAACGAGTTAAGTGGCACTAGCAGAGATTGCATCTGCATTTCCTGACTCCTAATACAGGTTCATATCCACTGTGTCACCGCATGTTGTGCCATTGTTGGTACCCTATAAATAATAGAAATATGCAGCATTTATCTTTCCATCTACCGGCCTGCTCCCTCCCCTGATGGTATTTTTTTTCCTGTTAGAAATTCATTGTTCTGCCGGGCGCGGTGGCTCAAGCCTGTAATCCCAGCACTTTGGGAGGCCGAGGCGGGCGGATCACGAGGTCAGGAGATCGAGACCATCCTGGCTAACATGGTGAAACCCCGTCTCTACTAAAAATACAAAAAACTAGCCGGGCGTGGTGGCGGGCGCCTGTAGTCCCAGCTACTCGGAGGCTGAGGCAGGAGAATGGCCTGAACCTGGGAGGCGGAGCTTGCAGTGAGCCAAGATCGCGCCACTGCACTCCAGCCTGGGTGACACAGCGCGAGACTCCGTCTCAAAAAAAAAAAAAAAAAAAAAAAAAAAAAAAAAAAAAAAAAAAAAAAGAAATTCATTGTTCTTCAAAAGAATTCATTCAAATAGATGTACCAGAGCAGAGAGGTTCAGAACATGAGTTTCAGAGCATGACAGACCTGGGGTTAAATCCATGGTCCATCAAATACTGACCATGTGAATTTGGACAACTGAGTAACCCTCTGTAAGCTTGTCTTCTCTTTCATAAAATGGGGTTAATCATATTTACCTCCTAGGGCTAATTGTTTGGATAAAGAGGATATCTAAAACCTAGTAGAGTGCTGACATGCAGTAAATGACTATACATTAAATTTCCTATTCAGAATATTCTTTTATATGAATATTCCCAATATTAGTAAGATTAAATGAATGATATTTTATTTCCTAGGCCTCTGTTTTGTTTCCCTATTCATTCTGATTGAAAGAGTCTTGTTATTGGTGATGTCAGAAGAAGAAAGGCCCTATTAATATTTTCAGAACATGGAATTTTGAATTAATATAAACTGGAAGAGTCCTTTGACAATTGTAAGCTATTCCAAAGTCATATAAAGAATAACAATGGACCTCTCTGTGCAGCATTTTTATGAAGCCACATTTTTATTATAACCGTATTTTGAATAAGGACATCTATTATTTTAACTACACAAGGCATGCTGCAGTATGATTTGTAATAGTCTTTCTTAGCCTCACCTATGCAGAATTCATTACAAATGAATTTTGAAATGTTCATTTCAATAAGCCATGAAAAAATAAACTTGCACCATGGTGTCATTTGAAAAATATTAGAAACAATGAGCTCTTTGTATATTTATCAGTATTCATATATTTACCCTGGCACAAGAAAATTCCTAAGTTTTCAAAGAGAGAAGCAAGTAGCTGGCCTTTGTAACTGACTAGATTAATGCACTTGTAAGTGCTCAATCCTAGTTTACTGCCAGCTTCCCCATGCTGGGGTCTCTGAAGGCCTAATAAATAGCTTACTGCTTAGTAATTCAGATTCCAAACAAATTGACAAGTAAGGAAAAGAGTGGTCAGGAGACCTAAATGTTCCCATTTTTAGAGATCAAGGTGGCTAGAGATAATAGGTTAGTGTGGTCGACTTACCTCCCCAATCATGGCAGCCCTGGGATGGGATGGGCCTGCCCACATGAAAGCAGAAAGGAGAGAGCCCAAGTAAGACTTCTGTCATAGAGAAACAGAGGAGAACCTCTGCTACCGGCCAGAAGCTTGGTCCCAAAAGGGAGAAAGGAAATAGATGAGTCAAACAGGCCCAGTTTCTTCTTCCCAAATTTTTCAATCAGAAAAATCATTTATTTCCCCTGGGTCCTGAAGTGGTAGGGGATGAAGGGTAAATAGTCACCAGTTGGCAGTTATAACCATGTGGCTCCAGAAACTCACAAACAGTGGTTAAATTTTATTTTACAAATTGGGAAATTGAACAAACAAAATTCATAAGCAAAATTATCTTCAGTCAATGTCAATGGGCCACTGTGCTACAGATGATGGAGTCATTGGCAGCTTAAGGACACAATACAGTGAGAAGAAATGAGGACTGGAAAGTAATGTGTATTGAGTATTCTACTGCCGGTCGTCTATTTCTTTACTTATGAATCTTATCTCAGTGGATGGCGTTACCCAGATGCCCAAGTCAGAAATCACAGTGTTGCCTTTTCAACACTGCTTCTTTTCCTCACCCTTATGAAATCCATTTCTAATCTCATCAGTTCTGAAGCCTACTATCTCTCAGCCTTCAAATGTACTTCCCTGCCTTGGGTTCCATCATTTTTTTTAGTTTTTGAGACAGAGTCTTGCTGTGTCGCCCAGGCTGGAGTGCAGTGGGTCAATCTCTGCTCACTGCAACCTCCATCTCCTGGGCTCAGGCAATTCTTGTGCTGTAGGTTCCTGAGTAGCTAGGACTACAGGTACACACCACCATACCCAGCTAGTTGTTTGTATTTTGGTAGAGATGGGGTTTTGCTATGTTGGCCAGGCTGGTCTCAAACTCCTGACCTCAAGTGATCCACCTGGTTGGGCCTCCCAGAGTGCTAGGATTACAGGCATAAGTCATCATGCCCAGCCCTAACATTTTATAAGTGAGGAAACGGAAGCAATATGACTATGGGCAAAGTATTAAACTCTCAAATGAGGAAGGACAAGGAGGAACAGAGCCTGGATTTGAGCTCATGTCTACCAGACTTTAAATCCAAGCCCAGAACCTCTATTCTGTGTCCTTTATTAATATCTCCCCACAGCACCACTACTACTATTGCATTATCCTTTGAACTGATGTGCTCTAATGATCTATATAACCAATTTTAGAAGCTAGCTTCTTTTTTAAAAAGATAAAAAAGAAAAAGGCTCAAACTGGTACAGATGTTTTCCCAGACCACAGATCTGTTTAAGAGTAGAGTCAAAATCAGACCTCAGATTTCCTCTTCTCGACTGCTAATTCTGGTTCTTAAACCATGGAATAGATAAATGAGTAATTGGGAAAGTTAGCAATTTAAGAGTTAAATTAGTTAAGGGTTTGAAAATACGCTTGGATCATAATGATGCCAACCACCCATTTGTAAAGAATGAGCAGTTTTAACTAGAATTGGGATAGTTTACAGTTGGAAAAGATGCTATACATCATTAAAATAGGATCCCCTCATTTTATAGGTAATAAAACCAAGGCCCAGAAAGAGAATGTATGATGGGAAGTCCAAACAGCCAAACTCAAACTAAATCCCAGGACTCCTAGTTTCCAATCCAGGTTTCGTTTTACGACAGCATCTTCCCATTTAGTGCGTATAGGGAAATAAGGCAGTAAGTCTAAAGCAAAACAATACCAGCAGCAGTAAAACAACAAAACCCCATTTAGCATGCCTGTTTACATACAAGTGTTTATTCAAATGTGCTCTAACTCTGACAGTGATTTAAAAATGTCTAAGCTTATGGAAAAGTAAAATCAAGAAGGAAATTGAAGACAAATCAGATGCTTTCTCGTACACGCTTTTAAACTCAGAGAATTACAGTCTTCTGTAGGTAGAAAACTTAGGCAATAGTTTTTTAGCATTTAAAAAAATCAGAAATAAGGAAGACAGACCAGGTGCCGAAGGGCAGGGTTTAAATGAGTTTACCCACTAACGTTCACTTTACTAATTTTCCTAAATGAGCTTTTTCCTCTACAGAGTCTAAACAGAGTGTCTGGGTCTGTGTTTCCCATGTGTACATAGCCAAGTTGCCATTTTCTGGCAAACAACCTTTGGACAGGAAAGGCCTCTCCTTGAAGGTCCATAACCTGCACAAACACAGCATCATCCGGTGCAGGAGGCTGAGTCTACAATCCTAACACAGTGAAGTGGACATGCAAACACTCTTTCCATCCATGTAGGACTGTTTGAATGAGTCATGGAAAATTAGAGTGTCAAGTGTGTTTCCCAGCTGATTTAAAGCCTGTGATAGTTTTGTAGGCCCATTCCTGGGCATAAAAATCAAGTGCCCAGCTGCCAGAGAGAATAGAAGGCTGATATACCAGTAAGTCTTCTATGTACCAGGATAGGCTTTAAACCATACCCCCACACATAAAAGCTAAATTTACCTGGGTTGTGATGATAAGGGAACACATTAAAGAAAAGAAGGTAATCACCTAATATTAGTTTTGTTTGTTTGTTTATTTGTGAATCCTGCAACAGTATCAGACCAAACTTGCGTTGGAAAGGCTTTAGCTGGCTATTATTTTCTATTTTTTTTTTTTTTTTTTTTTTTTTTTTTTTTTGAGACTGAGTCTGGCTCTGTCGCCCAGGCTGGAGTGCGGTGGCCGGATCTCGGCTCACTGCAAGCTCCGCCTCCCGGGTTCACGCCATTCTCCTGCCTCAGCCTCCCGAGTAGCTGGGACCACAGGCGCCCGCCACTTCGCCCGGCTAGTTTTTTGTATTTTTTAGTAGAGACGGGGTTTCACCGTGTCAGCCAGGATGGTCTCGATCTCCTGACCTCGTGATCCGCCCGTCTCGGCCTCCCAAAGTGCTGGGATTACAGGCTTGAGCCACCGCGCCCGGCCTATTATTTTCATCAGACTCCTCAAGGCCATCTCAAACTATAATGACAAGAAGAAAAAGAAAAAATGGTCAAACTATATGTTGAGATTCCTAAGTCCTTTGGTATCATTGCTTCATTTATAAAAAGAAAAAGCTATACAAATATTTATAATCTATAATTGTATACCATGACCTATTGGAGGAGGGATAAAGAAATTCTAGATTCCATTTCCATAAAACCCTGCTAAGTGTCTCATTTAAGTAAACCAAGTCTATGTTTTCATTAATTATCTCTTATTTTTATTTAGTTTTTTGGTGATCAACCCCATTCAGCTGATCATATAATTCATACAAATAGAGCTTTAAGATGGCTCCCTTCCTGCCTCTCTCTAATCAGATTGTCCTTCTTCATTCCTTCCTGAATAGAAATTCTAAGCACCCCGACCCTCATATAAACTCGTGTGCCTGTCCTTCCTACAGATCCTCCCACTATCACAGAATCCAAGAGCAATGAAGCCACCACAGGACGACAAGCTTCACTCAAATGTGAGGCCTCGGCAGTGCCTGCACCTGACTTTGAGTGGTACCGGGATGACACTAGGTATGTGCCAAACCTACCATCCCCTGTGACTCCACTGCATGGGCCTGGGGACACCGGAAGCCCCACAACAAAGCCAAAGCCAAGCCAGTTGTAATTGTGTAGAACTATATTCTCACACTGTTCCTTTTTAATATCTCTTACCAAATTCTTTGGGGCCTGTAGCTCTTAAGCTGAAGCCCAAAAGCAGTCAGGTAAAATATAAAAACAGTTCAATGGGTAGCTTTCACCTGCTTGTCTTTCTTGCCTATAACAGAAACTCAAACCCATTCCCTAGTTTTCTCTGTTGATGGACGTTGATTCTGATAATATGGCATTGCACAATTAAAATAGGAATTGGGCATGGAACCACAAATCCTAGCTACTTCCTTTCTCTCCTTTTCCTGCAGTGTCAGGATGGGGAAAGAATTCCTAAGCTAAAACCTTCACCAGTGTTCCTTTCTATTCTTCTGTTTTTGAACTCTTAGGATAAATAGTGCCAATGGTCTTGAGATTAAGAGCACGGAGGGCCAGTCTTCCCTGACGGTGACCAATGTCACTGAGGAGCACTATGGCAACTACACCTGCGTGGCTGCCAACAAGCTGGGGGTCACCAATGCCAGCCTAGTCCTTTTCAGTAAGTATGCCAAAGCAGGGCCCAACTTGGTGGAATTAAATTGACTTTTCACATGAAAAACGTGAAAACCATTCCCTTATCTATTAAAGGTTCCCTTAAACACAAATAAGGATCTATGCACTGAAACAAAAATGCAAGGTTCTCAGTCCCTGTGCATAGGAGAGATTTACAAATGGAGCAACTTCTCTCTATAGTCTTTCTTACTTCTGATAACGGCCTTGTTGTTTGTTTTCCTTAGTTTTTGTTTTTTTGTTTTGTTTTGTTTTTTCCTGGTTAAGCTGAAATAATATTCAGAGAACACAAGTCTCTTTGGCAGTGGTCCTTTAAGAAGCAGAGGTGATGTAATAGCCTGGAAATGGATAACTGTGTGTGTGTGTGTGTGTGTGTGTGTGTGTGTATGTTCTGAAGGCAGTGATAAGAGTGATTGAGGAAGAAATATTCAGTGAGAATAGATAAGGTGCTGAGAGAAGGGAGAGGCTGGAAAAAGAAAGTACATTTTTAACAACACAAGAGGAAGGGTGGAATAAATGATTCAAACGTAAAATCTAAAGGAGGAAAAATGGTTGCAGAAAGTTTTCTGTATGATAGTAAGAGACATTACTTTTCTGATATATTTTTGGAACAGAGATGGAATGGTAGGAAAGAGGAACATTTCTGAAGACCAGAGAAGACCCTGAAAGTAGACCAAGGAAGGCGCAGTCATTCTAAAGTCACTGATGTTAATAGGAGACCCCACCTTGGAGTCCTGCTCTTTAGCAGCAAGTTAGAGTCAAGTCTCTCACTCCCAGCTTTGCTGGGCAGGTGACTATGAGCACAGAAGAAGACACCCTCTGAGAAACAGAAGGAGGCTACATGGAGTCACAAGAAAATGATAACATTTGGAATACAGACACATGTATCAGAATAAGCAAAACAAATCAAAAAGTTAGCTCATGCTGAATCAGAAAGTTCATTTGGACTAAAGGGAAAAGTCCAAAAAAAGTACTGTTATTATTTTGGAATAACAAACCACTAAGTTGTTTTTTTTTCCTGCACAGATTCTATTGGAAAAACTGGAAATATTATGACCAGAAGAAATCTTTCTATCTTGCTATATTCCATTTAGATGAGCCTTCGAGAAAAAAAAAATATTTTTAGGAAAAAATCAACTTAAGTGAGAGTTCTCTTGAAATGTAGTGTTAAAGCCATTTTAAAACTGTTCAAGATCCAACTCCATTTATAAAAGCAACAACCACAAATGACTCTAACTTTGGCCTTTAGTTTCTCATTCATAACTCTCATTGACTTCAGTCTGTGACAGTTTGATGAGATACAGTTATACAAATGCTACCTCCACACGAAATTTAAAATTCACAACATGTTTACTTGTCTCCAAAGAGCAAACATCAGTATTCTTTGCAACAACTAGAGACATCAATATCCCTAAGACATTTGAGAATATACTTCTTAAGAACTGTAGTTACCTGATTCATTCCTAACATTAAGGATTCCATAAATGGTAGCCGGGGGAAACCAGCCTCAACTGGGAATTTAAGATTTACCAAATCTAAGTTGACCTGGCTAAGTAGAACAACATACACTTAAAAACTTAAAAAGAAGATTGTTTAGAGATTAGTGAAGAGAAGGTAGAACAACTGGATGAGTTACAGAAAGCGAGCAATTATACATTTGCATTAAAGTATATTTTCTTTCTATTTAACCTAGACTAAGAACTATGCTAATGATATATTTCAAATAATAAATAAAATATCGCCTATAGCCTGAGAGAGAGGAAAGGGAAAGAGGCTGGAAGGATGGAATACTTGAGGGAGGAGGGAAAGTGAGCATAGACTAGGTCAAAGGCAATGAGATCCTGCTAGAGTTCATGGAAGGTAACATCAAGCCCTACAATACCAATGCCCTTAACCCAGTAAAATTGAGAAATGTCAAAAATCTTACAGAGTTTCTGTTTGTAAGCTGAAAATCAGGGAATAATCAGACAAGTGTATCCTATCACACTGCCCTTTATGATTTAGTAGAAGTCACCCTCCATTATACATTTGAGGATTTTGTGGTGCAGTGATTAATGATGTAGTACTTCCTGGTGGTCCCTCATAGGCACTACCATAGTTGTGTCTTTGGCAGCATGCAGAGGCACCACATGCATCAGCATTTGGTTTAGAATGGATGTCCCACTTTTACGGGAAAGTTAGGAGGTATAATCCTTACTGAAAAATAGAATATGAAAGATCATTAGGCTTTAAGGTAAAAAGGAACTATTCGAATTGCAGAATATTGTCAAATCTATTGCACTATTTCTTAGATCCAAGGCCTAAGAACAAACATTTTGGGGGAGAAGCTCTCCTTCTTTTGTAGCAGGACTGGCAGTCCCTCCACCCACCCACCCACCCACCACCAGTTAGTTTTGGGAGGTCCATTGTTACAACCTGCATAGTTAGAACCTTATATTTCACAGAGTTCTAAAAGAAAAGAAAGAAAAAGAGAGGGAGGGAGATAAAAGAAAGGAAAGAAGGAAGGAAGGAAGGAAGGAAGGAAGGAAGGAAGGAAGGAAGGAAGGAAGGAAGGAAGGAAGGAAGGAAGGAAGGAAGGGAGGGAGGGGAAAAAATAACAGTACATGTGTGGGTCAATTGTCTGCTACTTACATTCAAATAAATGGGATTAATGGGGAAAGGAAGACACTGTGCGAGTGTCAGCAGAGGTAATTTTCCACAGAACAGAGTCAGGAGGGGAGAAATGCTCGGGGGCAGGTGTCTGTGGCCGCAACCCTGATGGAAGCACTGTGTGGGCAGCGGGGTGCTCTGCTGACCAAGCCAGTCCAGAGAATAACAGGCAGCTGGTGAGCCTCTGCCAGCCAGCGGCAGCAGCAGGTAGAGACCCAGAGCCAGAGCCCCTGAAGAGTTAGCGATTATTCATCTTCATTGGTGTGTCAGCGCATTTTCAGCCGTATCCACCACAGTGATGAGCTGACTTTTCACACAGTGTCAACTTGCGGTCACATGCATACATATACTTCCCCACTCTCTATTCAAATACTGATCTCCAGAGGGGTCAAAGTCATGGAATGAGAGTGTAAGAATACATTGCATTCATAGTAATTTTTCCCCAAGCTGGTGGAAGCATTCCTTTCTCATTCATCTAGTTCTCCACACGTTCTAGCACCGTGTCTGTCAAAGATCCACACTACCTCAGTCGGTATAACCAAGTAATGCCCTGTATATCTTTTTCTTCATCCTTGGGCTAAGCATTACCTTTTCTAATGTTTTGAATACATTAATCCAATGGCACAATGTATGGGCAAGGATTCGGCTCCCTAGTCTTTGTCAGACAGGGGGATATGTATGACATGGATGAAAACTTGGACTTCAAGTGATGCCAAGACAAGTTCCATCATCTGCATAAGTAACTCAACAGACTGTGTTTCCAGACTGATAACTAAAATTCACCCCCAAAGGTGATAGGTGTATCTTGTTTCATGCTCTTGTTGAGTTAGATTTAAAATAACTGACATGAAGGAAGAAAGGGTGATGGGTGATAATTTAAATGTTGTCACTTCTTATTAAGTGAGTGCAATGTACTCTGCAGTATGCACTGTGCTAAATGTTTCACATGCATGATCTGATTTTTAAAAATTATATTTTTGTGTCAGAAACGGGTCTTGCTATGTTGCCCAGGCTGGAGTGCAGTGGCTATTCATAGGCACGATTCCACTGCTGATGAGCATAGGAGTTTTGATCTGCTGCATTTCTGACTTGGGCCAGTTCGACCCTCCTTAAGCAACCTGTTGGTCCCCGACTTCTGGGAGGCCACCTTGTGAAATTTAGTGCAGACACCCAATCAGCATAGCACACTACAGCCCAGAAGTCCTGAGCTAAAGCAATCTTCCCACTTCAGCCTCCTGAGCAGCTAGGACTACAGGCACGCATCACAACAACCCTACTGTGTACTTGTGTTTCTCCATTACATAGAAAAGTTAAGTGACCAGTGCAACTAAGTAAGGCTGAGCTTGAGATTTAAATTCAGGTAGTCTATTTCGAGAGTCCAGGCCCTAAATCAACACATTATCTGCATTGGTGTGTGTGGGCATAAATACTAGGAGATATATCTTGTAAGTTAGGAGGTGAGCAGAATCTATTTGTTTTTCTCCTTTTTTCACTCAACGAGGTCTTTCCACTGTCTTTATACTGCTCCATCCCTTCCCACCCAAGGGCACTGCTTGTGTTGCCTCCCACTTCCGTTTTCATTAACCCCCAATAGCCTGCTACCACCAGGTTAGTTCGATGATTGGCTTCTCTTTGGCATGTTGATGTTCTCAGTGAATATTCCAGCCTAGTAGTCAGCGTTTGGTCTAGGAGGAGAATAAGGAGGAGAATTTTCCCACACATTAAAGAACAATCCCACTGATTGATTACCTTGTGCCTTAGAGAAATGCATGGATTATAAAAGTCTTTTGAGGCTTTTGAGTACAAAAGAATAAAAATACAAAAAAAAAAAAAATCTACACTGGGCTTTGCTGCATCCATGTGTAGGAGGTGTTTTTAATTTTCTTTTTAAACTTTAAAATATCATTAAGTTGTAAAGCCGTAGTTGACTACATTTCAAGTACTACCAGAGTAATCCAGCCCTAGAGGGTGTCTTTATAATGAGGGCCTCCCCGTTTTCTTTAAAAAGTATTTTGTTATCGGAAAGACTTGCTGTTTAAACATACAGCATTTGATGATACCAGTCAAGACTTGGCAAAGCCTAGGCCAAGCACAGTGGCTCAAGCCCGTAATCCCAGCTGAGGCTGAGGGGGGTGGATTTCTTGAGTTCAGGAGTTCGAGACCAGCCTGGGCAACATGGCAAAACCCCATCTCTACCAAAAATACAAAAAATTATCCAGGTATGGTGGCGTGCACCCGTGGTCCCACCTACTCAGGAGGCTGAAGTGGGGGGATTGCTTAAGCCTGGGAGGCAGAAGGCAGTGAGCCAAGATCAGGCCACTGCACTCTAACCTGGTTAACAGAGTGAAGATTTGGCAAAGCGTTTTAACCAGCTACTTTAAGATGCCACACAATAAAACAGCTTGAGCTGCTATTTACCGACATGTAGTTTGAAACACTAGATGCAAACTCCTTAAATGAGTTCTCTGTGGATACATTTCTCCTCCCCTCGCCCACCCACTTAGCAGGTAAGAAACCAAAGCTCAGAGTTAAGAGACCTTGCTAAGAGCCATATCATATAGTACTAGGGCCAACCTTATAGTTCTGTTCCCACTGTCTCCCAATCAGCTGCTAAGCATGTTATCCTCCTCAAGTAGCAGCAGCCAAAGGAGAAGTGCATAGCACCAAGGGTTCTGCCCACCCTTAGTTTTGAAAATCAAAAGTTGGAAAATTTCTTTTTCCTTATAAAGTGGTATTTACTTCACATTACACTCTTACAGGATCCTGCAAACCCTAGCATGAAGTATAAAACAGCAGCAGAAAAATGCGCAAAGAATAAGAATGAAAACTGGGAAAGAGCCGGGCGCGGTGGCTCAAGCCTGTAATCCCAGCACTTTGGGAGGCCGAGACGGGCGGATCACGAGGTCAGGAGATCAAGACCATCCTGGCTAACACGGTGAAACCCCGTCTCTACTAAAAATACAAAAAACTAGCCGGGCGAGGTGGCGGGCGCTTGTAGTCCCAGCTACTCGGGAGGCTGAGGCAGGAGAATGGCGTAAACCCAGGAGGCGGAGCTTGCAGTGAGCTGAGATCTGGCCACTGCACTCCAGCCTGGGCGACAGAGCGAGACTCCGCCTCAAAAAAAAAAAAAAAAAAAGAAAACTGGGAAAGAGAAGCATCAAAGGAAAGATACGTGAATAGGATGGAATTAAGAGAATGAGAATAACTAATGGGGCGTGATAAGCCTAAAACGATGATAACAAGGTGGAGCTAAGACGGTGATAATAAGCTGAGAAGCAGTTGAAAGGCACTGAAAGGAGGGTGGGTGAGATGCTTTAGCAATATAAATGGTCATGTGGAAATAAGGGCAGAGTGCATTTTCCCAGCTGTGAACAGCATGATGAGAAAATATTAAATGGAGTCATTTAAACAGTCTGAATAATAATAGTAATAATAAAAATAAAATTCAGTAGAAAGAGTATAAATATGGGACAGTGGTCTCCAACTGCTACATAAATGCTAAAAGCAGTTTAGCTATTTATTTGCAAAGCTGGAAACTTAATACCAAATAACCAGTGGAGGCTTAAACCATTTTTCTACTTGACACTTGTGTAACTAACATACAATTGTTAGTTGTTGCTGTTGACCTGCTTCATCTCAATGGACTTAGGAAACTTTCATATTTAAGTGACAACTTCAGCCAAGTTAGAGAAAAGCTGACTCTGCAAGGAGACTGAGTTTTCTCAGTGTCCAGATGTATCCAGTGCCCAAAGTCCAGGTAAAATCTACTCTTTTTAAGCATATGGTACAAGATGATAGGCTATCAGATTTGAATATGCACATATGCTTTTCTCATTGTGGTTTTGATTTTTGTTGATTTTCATTTTCCATTAGTCTTTATTTAATCAAGCTGCTAGGAGACACACAGAAAAGTGTGTGATAATTATGTTACACTATCACATAATTTTGGAGTTAGCAAACAATACATCCTATCCCTAATATTCCATTCTATATTTCTGAAAGAGCCTCAGAAAAGGATTTAAGCTTAGGTCTTTCATGAGATAAATGAAGGCCACCCTAAATTCTGAACTCTGTCAGTACATTCTATTTATGGTCAGTAGCTTATGTATGGGACTATCAGATACTTTTAAGCTAAGACCTCAGTGTTCAAAAGAAAAGTACTTCTTATTATACTCAACAGGATGTATCACCAAGCAAATTTGATCGGTTGATCAAATTTCAGGTAAGATTGTATTATAAAAAGAGGGGGAATTAAGGAATAGACTAAAAATAAAATTATATCATGCTAAGAAACGTATTACCTTGACATTACTCCTATACTGGTATCAGTAATGTGAAAGTAAAAACCTGAGGGAAATGTTGAGCTAATATTGCCCACAGTAAATTCTTCAAATGCTTGGCTAAAACTGATGTGAACTATAGGGCTTAGAGAGAGGAAAGAAATCTGTAGCTGACACACGTTCATGTCATGAGCTAAAGAGACGAGAACCAAGACCAAGATGTATCACTTTAATTTGATCACGATTATAAACCCACCCTCAACTTCAACTCTCTAAAAGATCTAAAATCTTGATGGTGGGTTTTTTCCAGTAGGATTCTGTATGTAGGATTGCCACAATCTGATGTTGTCCTCCTACACTAGCTAAACTTTTTAAATGCTCTGCATTTTTAATTTTGTTAATAAATTTCTTTGATAGTTTAATGTTAATAGGAAGTACAGAGAAATGTTTTATGAGAGATATGATCCTGTAAGCATGGAAATTCGTCTGTTGTATAATTGTTTGAATAACTAAACATGAGAAAAAATATATATATATAATATTTAAAATCTCCATGATGATTACTATTTTTTCCCCTTTAGAACGTGTTTTACCCACAATCCCCCACCCCATTCAAGGTCAGTATGATTTTTATCACTGTAGCTCTCTTCCTGGGTCATTCTCCATCATCTTTAACATGCAAAACACACAAAGTGGGGAAAACACATTCATAAAATTCACATACAGTGTAAATCATTTTTTTCCCTTAAACCTTTTTAGAAAAGCCAATTAGTTGCTTCCAACACCAGTTGAATAGACATGGAACAAGACTATTACCCGACTCATCTTCAAACTCTGACTCATCTTCAAACGGGTCAGTAGCTGTAAAGGCAATGCTAAACTCAGCAAGCAATTTTTTCCTACAGTCAATATTTATTACAAGTAACTAGGAACTCACCTATTTGGGACACAGCCAGTTAAATTCTCTAGCCACAAAAATACCGATTCTCTGACTGACTACCCTCATGGTTGAAAGTCTATACAATCCAAATCTGAAGTCATTGGTATTACTTGTAAAAATTAATGTATATGCTGCTAAAGGTTAACCAACTCAACCGGATTATAACAAAGATGTTATCTTTTCTTAAAATCATGGCCAATTCATGGGTTTTTTTCTGTCCTTTTAAATATACCTGTCTTAGAAAACTCAAATGAAAAAACAAGATAATCATTCTGAATTCCTTTTCATAAACTTTCTATGCACTTAAATTAAATTTTGCCTCCTACATCGTATTTAGATGCAAGGTGCAGGCACAACTTTCTAGCTTAAGGCTATTTAAAGGGAAATTGGCAAATAAAATTAAAACAATATAAAAAATCTGAAATGAAACCAACCTACCATTGAAATTAAATTCCAGAAAAGTGATTTGCAAATAGCACTCAAAGACCTGAGAAAAAACAGAAACTAGGCCATGCGGGGCCTAGCGTGGAAAAAATAAATCCAATTAAGCAAGATTATCATACACACTATAAAGGCAATGTGCTCAGAATTAAAGGTAGAAGGCTGCTGTTTTATAAGTTTGAAGATGAATCATGTTTCATTAACATTTGTCCAAACTATAAATTCTTGCAAACTTATGTGTAGATATTCAGTGTCAATAATGCAATGTTTTGCATGTATATGCATTCACATATGCAAATGTATTTTAATTATTTTTGAACTAAGGATTGCAAGGTTTCAAGGATCAACAAGACAGCTTAATAAGGGTTATTATCAAATTTTTAAAAGAGGACAAACTATTTTTAGTGTGAAAGCTTAGAACTGTTGAATTAAAAAAAAACAAAAAAACTTCCCTAAAACAATGAAATCTGTTTCTAATCCCAGCCACTAAAAATAAGACTGTTAAAATGTGCCTGTTTTTTAGACTCGACATGATACTTACTGTTAATGGAAAATATCCCATTTTGAATTCCTGACATGCCACAATTATTTTAACACATTTATGTTCTAGTGTTGCTGCAGAGATTGACACCACTTTATCATGTTGCCATCTTGCAAATGTCCTGACATGAAAAACACACACATATGCATTTGTACCATTGGATAGCATTTTCAAAGAGGTCATGCCCCATCTGAGATGAGCTTTGTATAGTATCACTGTGACTCTAGTTATCCTTTGTGAGAGCAGTTCTGCAGCCACCACCTCAAATATTTATCTGATCACGCATTATGATATATGTAACTTTAAACAAAGTGAAGCCAGACACCGTTCACAAAGGGCAGCTGTCAGATACTGAAAAACAGTCTGGACTAGGGATGGAGCACAAGGGATTTTGTTGAACTTCATATTTCCCACAAACTGAACTGTTGATTGGAGAATGACCCTAGTTTGATTTTACATTGTAGGTAGACTGTAGTTAGCTTTCTTAGATCCAATAGTTTTTAGAGAATATAGTTTATCTTATACTAATACTTTGGTCCTCTGCTAGTGGAAATTGAAAAGCTGTTCATTAAGACTTGGGATGGCTGGTGTGAGAGTTTGCTATACAAAGATAGTCCCCTCTTAAGTTTTCTGTTCTTTACAAGGACTGTAACTTCCTAGGGATTGAATCACTGTTCTTCTCGTCTTTCCAATCGAGGTTAACCCAAGTGAAATGCAGCTTCCCATTGAAAGAAATACTAACAATAGGATGCTTAAGCCTTTTTATGGTGCCAATTAAGTACCCAAATATCTATGAGAAGCATGCCTCACTGTGGTCGTAGCTATAATGCAAGGTATCTTCATTTAATTGAATATCATATATTGTCACCATCTTTGTGAACTCTTAAATTTCATTCCTAAAATATCAATTGTCTCTTAGAAATTGGTTGATGTAAAATAGCCTAAAATTTTTAAGACAATTAATTTCCTTTGTTTTGAAAGTGGGTGTTTCAAAAGTTACAAAGATTTTTTTCTGCGTTCCCATTATAAAAAGGAGAACTTTCTTTCCTAATTTCCAGCCTCACAAAGATATATGTTTCATTTCAGCTGCTTTATTGTTAATATCTCTCATTGGAGGATCTTCCCTCCTATCCCCACTCTACATGGCTCATCAAGCTGACTGGGGATGCACAGCAGAGTCGCAGCAGGAATGCAGTCCTAAACCCCTTCAAGCTGTGATTAAACAAAAACAAGGCTCAATAAATCAAATGCATTTCCCTTGGGTTTCCTTCATCATATTGCTTGATTTTCTGCAGTGATAATAATAATACTGGAATTCCACCAACGGGTAATTTACATTGGCTGTGGCCAATCAGAAATTTCCGAATGTCCTTCCCCCATCTGCCAAAAACAAAACAAAATATAAAACCAGTTGCTTCCCTGCTCCTTCGTTTAAAACATGTAAATAAAATAGTGTTTTATCCTTGATTTGTTTCTGATAGGTGTTTTCTTCCATTAATTTTAATTTAGCTTTATTCTGAAATGAGTCCTGAATTGCATAAATTTGCATAAATACCTCCGACTATATTGCTGCAGAAAGTCCACTGATTTGCAAAATGAGGAAAGAGTCAGCTCTCAATGTCTGGGGGAATTTTTCTCACTTTGTGAGGTTGACATTGTTTCCTGAGGTTTCTGGGTACTGAGCAATGATAACATTTCTCCCCATCAGTTTACTTGTGCCTAGCTCTTCTTCATAATGGAAGTGCACCCAGAGACACTCTCACATTGAGGACCATAGGTTCAGAATGAAGTGTTGAAACCGCCTCAGAAAATTAAAAAGAAGTGAAACAAGGGGCAAGGACAAGGGCAGACAACCTTTTTGTTTATGTAACTCTCAAGCAAAAAATTCCCTTGAGCGTGGGGCTCTCTGGACTCAATCAGCCTATCCCTTTCTGATCACTGCCACTTTGAAACAAAACAAAACAAATTCTGGAATGTGTCTCACTTGTTTGCCTCCCATCTGATTATTTCTCCCAAGTGAACAGCCTTTCCATTCACTAACCCCGTGTGGCAAGTGGGTTTGGGAAATGTTGAGATTATCTTCCAGGTTCAGGCATGGCACCGGGTTTATTCACAGCTGCTTGCCATTCCATCCCTGTTTTTCCATTGATAAAATGCATTGCACATGGCTGGGTTTGCATGATTAATACAGCTGTCCAAAGCTTTTTCAGAAAACAAAACAAACCCCCCCTCCAAAAATTAAAGTTTCGAAAGAAATTAAAATCCAAACCACAAACAAGCGAGGCTTGCAGAAATCTGAAGTCAGCCTGGCATGTCTTCTCCCTAAGGGAGACTGATGTTCCTACAGGCAGGCCTGGCATCAGAACAGCTATATCCTAGCTACAGTCAGAGGAGTGGGTACACCCGCCCTCACCTGGCATTCCCAGTAATAGATTCTTGAAATCAAATTCCAAAAAGATGAAAGGTAAAATGGGAGAAAAATTTTGAACATATCCCATGCTGTGAAGATCACTGAATAATTTCCAGTTTCATTTATTTTCTGTAGAATACCATCCTTAGTATTAAAAAGAAAAAGCTTCTTTTCAGCTCCTTAATACAACAGTATTTTTCTTTGTTTAATAATGGTAATAATAATAATAACAATAGTTAACATACATAATGGCCTTCTAATGTACCATTAGAGTTTTAAGGGCTGTTGCCTATATTAACTCCCAAAACCCTGAGAAAGAGACGTGCAACTTTCTCCCACACTTTTTAATGATCAAAGGACACCTAAATTTCAACCTACCCCTTATTGCACCCAGGCACATAAACAAATCTATAGTATATTAATAATCACCCTTATGTATACATTCACATTCATTAGATATGCATCTTTCCAATGAATTTTAAATGTCCATGTGATTTGTTTTATGTATTACAATGCTTATAACACTCAGTTACTTTGTCTACACAGTTTTACAAAATCTATTTTCAAATATGCTTAGCACAGTGAGCACACACTTATGCCCAACTTACACAGATTTATATGAAAGCATTCATCTTTTAAAAACATGAGCAGAGCTATCTGGCATCGGCACATCTAATTTCACACACTTATTCAGGTTGATTTACAGATACACCTCTATTAATCATGGATAATTACTAGCATTGTTCCTGTAATTCAGTGTTTCCAACTGTGAAATGGGAAAGAAATTATACTTTTCATGCCTACAAGCTCAAAGTGGTATTTTAAATAATATACAAAAGAGAGCTTCAAGTTCCTAGAAAGAAGGCATATTGAATTTAAAATAATCATATTCGGATACACATGTGTCTTATAATTTTTAAAAGCACTGATATTGGCAGGTATAGTCATATCATATTGCATGGACATAAGCTAGATATAAGTTCAATGTGCTGTTATTATATTTCGATGTGTTATGGATTCTAAGGATTTCTGAAATCCCCACACTGCTAAAGTTTTAATGTAGAAGCATCCTAAGGCCAAATAAAAAATATTTTTCACTGTTTTCTTACCAATATCATAATATTACATTTAAGAAGAGCTGCAAAATTGCACAGTCCCTTGTTGTGTGGCACACACATAGACACTCACACACTTTCAGTGGATGCCTTTTTTTTTTTTTTTTTTTTTGAGACAGAGTCTCGCTCTGTGGCCCAGGCTGGAGTGCAGTGGCCGGATCTCAGCTCAATGCAAGCTCCGCCTCCCGGGTTCACGCCATTCTCCGGCCTCAGCCTCCCGAGTAGCTGGGACTACAGGCGCCCGTCACCTCGCCCGGCTAGTTTTTTGTATTTTTTAGTAGAGACGGGGTTTCACTGTGTTAGCCAGGATGGTCTCGATCTCCTGACCTCGTGATCCGCTTGTCTCGGCCTCCCAAAGTGCTGGGATTACAGGCTTGAGCCACCGCGCCCGGCCCAGTGGATGCCCTTTATACATACTACCACATGACTGCCAAACCATCAGCCTAAAGGACCTGCCGTTTTTGCTGGTCAAGGGTATAAAGTATGCCCTAGGAAGGATTTCCCTTTTTAGATACTTCTCTCCTTCCCACTGGCTGGCAGAAACAAGGATTTTGTTTCTACAAATAGAATTTAGGCAGCCATGTCAGCACCAATTTACAACAAAGTGATTAGCTCTGATTAATACACATGAAAATTATTGAGTTGACCTTCATACCTCATTCCCTGGCTCCTTTATGGGAACAATAGTCTGATTTCCTTCTGATTTGCTTTAGTGGTTAGAGACTCAAGTGGGATAATTGTACCAATATTTCATGTGGAATCAATAGTTCACTCATCAATCCAATGATTTTGACACCGTGTAATAGGTGAAGTTTTCTCCCCATTTCTATGTCTTATCTCCCCCACCTCTTTACTCTTCCTTCTACTCTGTTTCCTAAACTGTTGTTCTCTCCCCTGCTAAAAGTTTCTATCAAGAATAAATCCAAAATTTATTCACACCATTATTTAAATGTTCAACAAGAGCTTGGAAGTGTTATTTCTCTCAAAATTTACATTTAGCTTCAAGCTAAATGACTAAAAATCCTACAGAGTCAATTTAAAGATAGGAGAATGTTTAGTCCTAGAACTCCTTCCTAATGCCTTTTCCTGCTTTTCGACTCTGGATCTGCCTGTACCAGTCAGTCAGCCTTTCCTGGTGATCTCCCTGTCCTTAATGCCTTGCTGTGCTATTTAGATGTCTAGAGCCAGCGGGGATTTGAAAATGAGTATTAAAAAAAAAAAAAATCCAAGCTTCCACTAAATTTTAATTTGACAGAAATATTGCTCTTCTATGAGCTTTATAGAAAAAAATATTTCAAAGTAACAGTTACATTTGGGGATTAGGTTTAAGTAATTGGCAGTCTTGTCTTTTTAATTAAAAGGAATAAAGCTGCCTAAGAGGAGCTCAATGAGATTTGCAGCAGAAAATGTTGGCATGCTGCCCCAAAGGGTGAGAAGACCAGGATCTTGATGGACAGAAAACTGACATAGGCTCCTCTGGTCTTCAGAGTGCACGGCGGCACTGCTTGCTCTCGAGTCTGCCTCACGTGCCAGTTAACATGAGCATAGCAGTCAACTGTGAGAAACATCGCTGTGTGTAGACAGGAAGGAAGTCCTTCCTTTGGGAACTGAGTTCTGGGTACAGAGACTCTATGGAGCGAGAGTCTTTTTTAAAAAGTGATAGTACATAGAGAAAACAAACAAACAAAAAAAAAAACAGCAAAAAAACTCCTCTAAGTATTAAATCATCAAGATAGTCCCAGCCCCTGAAAAATGTCTTATCATAACCCAAAAAGTATAAACCTTAATTTTAATCTGTTCCTTGGCTCCTTTCTCTACATTTTCCACTGTATTTACCAGGCATTACCTATGCATGTTCTCTTTGACGTCTTTCAAACAAAACCAAAGAAAATGTTTTGATAGTATTGACATTCACTTCTAAACACTGATTACTAGCCATGCAAGCACCACTAAGCCATTATCCCATCTATCTGGAGAAAGCATCAACTTCTGAAGAGGCAAGATACAAATTAAGCTTAGTAACAATTTCCCTTATACAGTCATTCCAGCCTCATGATATTCTTTCATCATCACAACTTCTTTGTAGCTATTAAACTAAACAAGCACCTTTATGGGGAAAAAAAAATCATTGTACGAGATCCCACCTTACACCTCCCCTTGTATACTGCTGTGAAGAAACACACCTGCCAAGTAAGAACACAGCATGGCATAATGCATTTGGAATTCCAATTTAAGGTTTTCCTACGTACTGAGATGTATGATGGGAGTAGGCAGACTACTCACTAGGACTCCACAGAGAATGTCAGCTTATATCCACCACAGATCAGTGGGGGAGAGACCTTACAAGTCATTTATCATGCTTCCTAATTGGACCCTGGGGAGCCAAGCACTGCCATAGTTTACTCTACAGTTTCGCTTATCACTGAGCTGATTGTAAAAGAAAATGCTTCCCACATGTCTGTAACACGTATGTATGATTAGCACCCAGACATTACCACTAACATAGTATCTTTACTGTCAATTACAGCTAATAGTTCATTCTACTTTTTATCTGCCCCATACTCGCAATACAGATTCTGACTTAAGCACCCACCTTCTAAACCTCGGAATCTCAGCATGACTTTTTTTAACTGCCTAAAAAGCCTAAAAAGACATTTGGGGGCAATAGTAGCATCCTGTAGGAAAAAAAAAGCAGTAGAAGGTAGCCATACCTTGGCTGAGTGTCCATTCTGTTTACCATCCTATGCTCTTTAGCTTACACAGCAGCAAGCATTCCCAGCCATGTTTTATGTTGGAAACTTGCTTGGCCATTCTACAATGGTTTTTCAACTATACGTGGGGGTTTTGTATGAGTTGGAAGCTGGGGATGTTTGGAGAGCAGAAATAGCTAGAAACAAAACAAACCAAACAAAATGAAACCAAGCAGTAACTTGCACTTCTCCGTTGAATTGCAAGCTAGAGTAACTTGGGAAATGTGTTTTCTTTTTCTCCCTTGAGTTCCAGAACACAGGTAAGTTTATCGCTGACAGCTGTTAAGTGCAGCAGTGCTAAAAGAAAACAACAACAAAAAGACGGAATTATCCCATTCATTGGAGACACTGGTCTTCCATTGGGGGATCAATCTTCCCATTCTAACTCATAAATAGTAGGATTTTTTGTTCTGTATTTAGAGGTACTCTCCACTTGCTCTTGCCTTTGCTTTGTAGAATTTCTCTTAGAGGTCACGTTTTCTTTTCATTATGATTTCTAATCATTAGGAGCACAAGAAAGAGGTTTCGTTCTTGATAGGCAGTTAAAACTCATTTTTTGGCACAGATCAAGTTAACATAACATGTTCAATATCTTGATGACATCATTCATTTACTCAAAGAAATATCTTAGTATTTGCTCTGAGCTGGGTTTTGGGGATGACAAAGGAGAATGAAGCAGGTACAGCTTCTGCACTAAGAGGATTTACAGATCAAATGGAGAAGAAGCACTTAATGAACTAAGCAACCACAGTAAACTTTAAGTCCATGTAAAGATAACTGTGAGGTGTTTGAGGGCACATTAGCTAGTCTGGGCTGGTCAGGGAAGACTTCCGGGTCAAAGTGAAGTTTAAAAGACAGAAAGAGGAGAAGCGGGGGAAGAGAAGGACAACCCAGTACCTGCAAAGGTCCAGAATCCAGAAAGAACTTAACTCACAGGGATCCACTATAAAGCCTAATACATTTTTTAAATCTAGAAAAATAATAGTTTTTACCTAATAGTTTATTCTCTCTTGCGTCTGGCCTGTTTACAAAAAGAAATAAACATGATAAACCTAGTGGAGTTAAAGGTGAGGAATTTCTATAATTAACAACAATGTATGTACATTTCAGAATAGCTAGAATACTTCAAATATTTCTAGCAAAAAGAAAATGTAAATATTTAAGGTGATGGATATCCCAATTACCCTGATTTGATCTTTATACCTTATATGAATATATCAAGTTTTTTTAAAAAAAGATAATTTCTAGAAAAATACAAATAAAGATTAGAGATTGGGCATTTTCATCTGTATTGCACTCAGGACCAGGAAGAGCACTTGTGGGCTTAATTGTATAGACACACATTGATATTATGTACTGTGTGGCAGGTAGCAGTATTTAGGTTAAGCTTTCTGGAGGATACTGACAGCCTGTTATCTAGCAGAATGTCTAGAGAAAACTTGCAGCCTTTCAGTAAGGAGGTTTGATGGTAGGTTTTTATTTTTAGTTGTAGAAATAGGTTGTTAGGAGTTATCAGTATTTTCAGAGAGTTGCACAAGAACCTGGTTATAATGTTATATTTGGAGTCACTGACATAGCAGGAGTTACAGATAACCAAACTTGTTATTGAAGCATTCTGGAACTGCAAGGAATAATGTTGCTGGAAGTAGTCCAAAGCAGAACTACATTTACCAAGTTCTGCACTGCGGTGGTTAGTGCAATAGAGGTAGGTCCAAGGGTGACTCAGAGCATACCAACATTTTTTAATCCCTTATCTCCTTATTTCCAGGAGCTTTAAAAACCCTGGGAAATCTCACAAACTCACTTGTTATCTTTGCATTCAAATTCCGCAGGCCAGTTACCTCGTTTCATGGTATTTGAATGGTTTTGATTTTAACACATACAAAATCAAAATGCATATTACATTGATTAAAGATGGTCTTGCATGCCTTAGGATTTTGAATGTAAAATGCATTCTAAAATAAATCAGAAATTCACAATTTGGGGCTGGAAAATAGAAAGTGAGGAGTAAGACCAGAAAGAGTGTAAATCTCTGGAGACCTATCCGAACCTGTAGTTTTACTCTTTCTTACCAAATCAGATACATGAAAGTACAAAAGGCTTTAGAGTACACATAAAGTTTATGTTTTTAAACACAAATAAGACATATATAATCTATTTTATGTTTCAACAACTAAGTAGAATAAACAACTGAGTAGATTTCGGTCCGGAAGCTAGTTCTTTTTTTTTTTTTTTTTTTTTGAGACAGTGTCTCGCCCTGTCACCCAGACTGGAGTGCAATGACTCAATGGTGCAATCTCTGCTCACTGCAACCTCTGCCTCCTGGGTTCAAGTGATTCTCCTGCCTCAGCCTCCCGAGTAGCTGGGATTACAGGTGCCCGCCACCACGCCCAGCTAATTTTTTGTGTCTTTAGTACAGACGGGTTTTCACCATGTTGGCCCGGCTGGTCTCAAACTCCTGACCTCGTGATCCGCACGCCTTGGCCTCCCAAAGTGCTGGGATTACAGGTGTGAGCTGCAGCAACTGGCCTGGAATATAGTTCTTTATTAAATGAGTTGGCTGGTCTCTTAATTACAAAGGTCAAAGGGCCAGGTTGCACCCATAGACAAGTGCCAAGGTGCGTTTTAGGCACAAGAGCAGAGAAACCTGTTTCTTCTTTAAGACAGAAGCTGCATGTGTAGTCCTGAGTACCTTACTGACAGCTGATCCAAATAAATTTACTTCTGGGATTTCTAATCTTATACATATTTTCAGGTGGCATAGCCCAGAGAAACCCCTTTATTAAACTTAGCCTCTTTGGCATTCTGGAACATTTAATTCATTGATTATTAAACACTAAACCTCTCAGGCTAAATAAGAAACTTTCAAAATGTAAGAAAGCTGACTTAGTGCAAGAGACTTAAGAAAGTATTTTCTTTTTTTTTTTTTTGAGACGGAGTCTCGCTCTGTCGCCCGGGCTGGAGTGCAGTGGCCGGATCTCAGCTCACTGCAAGCTCCGCCTCCCGGGTTTACGCCATTCTCCTGCCTCAGCCTCCCAAGTAACTGGGAGTATAGGCGCCCGCCATCTCGCCCGGCTAGTTTTTTGTATTTTTTAGTAGAGACGGGGTTTCACCGTGTTCGCCAGGATGGTCTCGATCTTCTGATCTCGTGATCCACCCGTCTCGCCTCCCAAAGTGCTGGGATTACAGGCTTGAGCCACCGCGCCCGGCCGAAAGTATTTTCTTTATGTTGAGAGTGTTTAGTGAGACTGCTCTTTCTGTAACAATCCGTATCATCACTGAGCAAAGCCCATAATGGTTAAAGTCAAATCATATACCTATACTTACTTTATAGGACAATTACCTAGTATATCAAGCCTCTGGTCAGTAGGACCTCATCAACCTGGATGATAACTTTTTTTTATTGCATTGCCATTTCATACTGTTAAGACCATCTTGCTTTGGAAATTAGGACTCACCCATCTTAGCTTCTCTTTTGCTTTACTATATGGTATCTCCCAACTGAAAAATGGAGAAAAAATTTTATTCTCCTTGTAATGTTGTGAATTCCCAACAATAATCTCACATTGGGTTCACCCAATGCCAATGCCAAATAATCAGAAAGTGATTAATTCCTTTTCTCCACATTTAAAGGTTTTTTTAAAAAAGAATGCATTGATTTGTTTTTATAAATAGTTTTCTATTCTGATGATAAATGTTATGCATTCTCATTATGGAAGAATTTGAAAAATATGAAACTATAATGAAGAAAATAAAGCTCATATGTTATCCCTATCCTTAGAGATAACACCATTAATGCAATATAAACAAATGTTTTGTCTGAATGTTTGAGCTGCCAGTGTACTACAGAATGTTGAAGTTTAAAACCTAAAAAGTCTTCTATTTTCCATGCTCTCAGAAGCTGGGCATGTTTCTGTTACTTGTTCAAGGTTATAGCAGAGGCAGGCCCAGGAGCCACCCTCCTACCTGGGCCAGGGTGCTCTCCACAGTGATGTGCACACCCAAAGTGCTTTCAGGTCTAAGTCAAATCTTGACTCACAAGGGATTTCCTTCATGCACCTCCAGGATCCCCAGTAAGGGTCCTCCTTTCAGATGTGGGGGCTCATCTGTTCTCTCTCCAAGTTGTCATATTAATATTGTCCATTTAATAGATGTGTTCTTTTTAATGCAATGACAATTTAATCTATTTTTCACATTCTATTCACTATAGAATATTTGATATAAGAAGTGAGGCCCAAATATTTTATTCACATTTTTCAACAAGAAATTATACCAGCATCATTTTAGTTTGGTTTCATTTATTCATTCAGTGAAGAATTAACACCATTTGTCTAGGGCTGCAGTATTCTGGTACTGTCTACTCATGCCTATGTCATTATTTACTCTGACAGAGCATCAAACTGAAGTCCATTTCCAGTCACAGACAACTATAAAGAAGAAAAGCCTTTAGCGCTATTTGAAAGTAAAGTGTAGCATTCCTTGCTGGCCCAAATCTGGCTAAGGGAGGCCAACTTCCTTTCTCGAATATTGATGACATGCTAAGCTTGCTTAGTTTTCTCAGCTGGTTTCATATATTCTCTTAGTCATGAGGACAATGGTCCACCTATTAACTAAGAAAATAGGAAGGCCGGGGATGTTGGCTCACACCTGTAATCCCAGCTCTTTGGGAAGCCAAGGCAGGCAGATCACCTGAGGTCGGGAGTTTGAGACCAGCCTGACCAACATGGAGAAACTCCGTCTCTACTGAAAATACAAAATTAGCTAGGCGTGGTGGTGTATGCCTGTTACTACTCGGGAGGCTGAGGCAGGAGAGTCGCTTGAACCTAGGAGATGGAGTTTGCGGTGAGCAGAGATTGTGCCATTGCACTCCAGCCTGGGCAAAAAGAGCGAAACTCTGTCTCAGAAAAAAAAAAAGAAAGAAAAGAAAATAGGAAGAATCTTAAGGTTGGGATTCAGATCCATTTCTCTATTTTGACTCTTTTCCCACTTCACTAGACCCAGAATGAATACTCTGATCTCAGAAAACATTATTCTAGAAATATTAGGCGTTGAGGTTTATACAACATGAATATCATACATGGGAGAAAATCAAAAGCTCTAATAATTCAAATAGGAATCACAAGACAAATACTTTTCTATGGCAAAAGAAAAAAATAATATTTGTAAGTACAAGCTGCTAGTCCCTAAAGCCTCTGAGTGAAGAAATCTGTGAGAAAGACATTGATAGCTTTCAAAGTGTGACTTGAAAATTGAATTAATAAAAATTGCCCCCCTTTAAGCCACTATAATTATAAAGGTTTTATTTTTCAAAATGGTGGCCAATAAATAAATAAATAAACAAAGGTCAGAGGGCAAAATCCATAAATTTCCATGGCAGAATCTTACAAATGTGATGCCTCAGGTCCTTGGCGTCAGTGAGGAAGCAGCAGCAGGTGCGACCTCCTCTTCTGTTTCTTTTATTACATTTCTTAATAATTTTAACCCTACCCCTTTCTGCAATTTCCAGGAACTGGAGAATAAAATCCCTATTGAATTTGGACCTTTTCCTGTCCCACTTCTGCAAAGACACACTCTTACTAACTCTGGCCCATAATTTTTAAAGTGCCATTAATTATTCTTATGTCATTTTCAAAACCTGCAGCACATCAGAGGGTTGGCCTTAGAAAGACTTACGTCACACACATAGAGATAATGTTTTCTTTTACAAATGGCTGCAGCAGGTTGAAAAATAATACATTTGTGTTCAAGTAAATACCCTAGAATTAGAACAACTGTGCAAACAATATAAACTCCCCAAACTCTACGTTACCTACATGCGAATGTGAATGAACTCTTATGAGTAGAGGATTGGAGAAAAGTTGTCCAAAGTCAAGATTCAAAGTACTAAATGTCAATTCTTTTCCTTATAAATGTGTTGTACCCTCACTTCATCTCCCAGATAGAACTCAAAGAAAGCAAAATGCCAAAATTTTCCACACATAAAGATATGAAGATTTCCTAAGATAATGAGGGAGTTCCCGAACTATAAACTGTAGTTTCCAATGGAGCATCTTTCATCTTTGCAACACTCACTTGAATTTTTCCAGGGATGTGGATGGAGGGAAGGGGAGAAAGAGAGACAGAGAAAGAGAAAAAAAAAATCATGTCACATAGTGAGAGATAAGAGTAAGAGATTATAGTAAAGGGTAAGAGGAAGAACATATCTTCAAAAGAAACTTGGAGTTTTATTTGTTAAGGTTTACATTTTTATTAGTCATGAAGGTATTTGAAAATAAAACTCAGCCCTCCAAAAAATGTTCTACCTGCCAGGATTTGGGAAATAATACAAGGACCTCTTGTCCCCATGTGGCTCTTCAAATAACTGTGAATTCCCAACAATAATCTCACCGTGGGTTCGGACACTGCGGTTCTAAAAAGAAAATAGAATCTCCCCTCTCTAGAATCTTAACTAGGGTAACACTTGAGGTATTAATTGATTCATTCAGTCTCTCATTCACTTATTTCTTTAGGCATTCAGGTATTTGTTCAGCATATCTACTGGATCCTTCTTCTGTGCTAGAGAAATACCAAGCTGAGGATACAGTAGGGAACAAGGCAGATATATTGTCTATGCCAATAAGAGAGCTTGAATCGATGTTTTTAATGGTGCAGGCTAATGTGGCTGGGTGTAATGAATCCGAAAGTCAAAAATCAAGGACAGATTAGCTTAAATAAATGTCTCAAGGCACTTGCCTTTCCTAATATTAAATTATTTCCCCACTGCCTTCTTCTACTACCTCATCAGGAGCTAAGATCTAAGCATATGATGGTAAGGCTCTTAAGAGAAAGCCTAGTACATTCTCTATACTAGAATCCCCCAGTGTTGTGTTTTGCATTGCTTCAGTCGATTTACCTTTCTCTATTATGCCTTGTACCTTCACTGCCACACTTAACACTTGTTAAGTGTATTTGCTGAAGCAAGATTAATATGTAGTTAGAAGTTTTTCTGAAAGGCATAAAAATCATAGGTTCCAGGTTATGTTCTAAGCACAGCGCCCTGGAAATCTCTGTAAAAATTATATCCCTGGCAATGCAGTTTGATTCACAAACATGAGATTGCATTTTCACTAGAAAAGCAACAATAATGTTTAGGTGTTAAATGCAAAAAGAATTCTGTCTATAACGACAGAAAAGTCCCCTCTTGAAGAGTAATATTTCATGCCTGGCCTGACACTGGAAAAAAAAAAAAAGTGTTTATTTCTCTCATTATTGCCACCTCGTGGACAAAGGTGATTTATTTGGACAGCACATAGGAGCATGTCTTAGTATTACCACAAGATGGCAACACATAACCACATTTTCAAAAATGTGCTCAGACTGTTCTGCTCCTACAGAAGGTGGTGGTTAGGAAATAATAGTCCAAAATAAGCATTCCGTTCCCTTTTCCTAAAGGAAAATGGAATTCCAAGTGTTAAGATCTTTAGGATTCCACAAAGAAGTTGATTTATTACAGGCATAGGGAGGAGTATTTAACATTTAACTGGCAACTTATTTTGCTTTTTAAAGATATTTCAAGCAAATGTATATTTGATATCTGAATTTTTCTGATATTAGCTTCACAGAGAATATTTGGGAATGTTTTTTATATGCTTCTTGCAATCAACTGTCTCTAGTTGATTCATAGGGGAGAATCTGTTTCCTAAGAGATCCATTAGAATCCATTAGAACATGTGGATTCTTACCCACACCTAGGCCAGTGATAGGTTAATGCAGGCACATTGCTAGACTTTTCCTGATCAAAATGTACTCTAATCAATCTGCTTTCCTGTCACTTTTTTTTTTTTTTTTTTTTTTTTTTTTTTTTTTTTTTTTTT